>NW_015506245.1:288949-322815 GCF_001515645.1 Sinocyclocheilus grahami | reverse complement strand
AGTCTCTGAGAACCTGACACCTTGTACTTCTGGAGACTCCAGGTAGGTTGCAGTTCTGGAAAATGGTGGCGCTGGAGACTAAATGGTTCCTGGTGATTTCACACCTAATTCTAATCCTAATTCTTTTGCAGTTAACATGCATCTTTTCTTCTCCACATGTTTTTGAATGACCTTGCTGACCCACTGAGCATTTTGTTGTCCAATGGTTATGCATTAACTTTGCAATTTCTAGTATTGTATTAGTTTTGAATATGTCTTTTAAATATTGAGTTAAATCTCTTTTTTGGCTCATTTTATCTGTAAAAGAAAATCTGCTTAATTATGCACACCTGAATATAAGGCATTTTTCACTTCAGCCTTCAGCCTTCATGACTAATTATATATCAATTATAAATTATTAAATACAAGATTAATAGTAGTTATTAAGATTGATGTCGTTTGGAATTGGTAAAATGTGCTTGGAAAAAAATATGATCAGAATATCAACTTGCATAATAATTATGCATGCACTATATTTTTCCTCTTCTGCTGTCGAGGTAATGCAAGAAATGTTGTGATTGGTTGTCAAGGCAGCCAATCAGAATTTAGCAGCCTCGGTCTCTGATTGGCTGGAATTATGGCACATTGTAACGCTGGGTTGTGTTGAGCACGCAAGCTGTTGGCATTTAGCGAGCACTGAGAGCACATCAGGTGAGCAAGCTAGTGAAACCTTGCACGTGCAAAAGAGAAGGTCTGCACACATCCAAAACTTATTTTAAATGCAAAATTGATTTTCGTGCGCTCAAAATACTTTCTTCTTTGCAAGACAAACATTTTCTCCACAAAACTCAGTTCGCGTGCATGCAAAACCCACTTTTGCGCGCTCAAAATATGATCTTTCACGTGCAGAATTGTGGCAGTATTGTAATCCCATACTATTGTCAGTAACAGCTTCTCAAAGAAAACGCTTTTCGTGTCCCAGGACAAACAAAGTAAATATTACATGATAGCCTAAGTGATGGTTAAACGATTGCAGAAATGTTATTAATTTTAAGGGTTTAAAGTGTAGTCTTGTTTAACATTAGGCTATGTTATGAGTAAGCTTTTAACAATACAATTAAAAACATAATGCCATTGATATGACAACTAAATATAATAAAAAGTTAATGCCGTGATCTCAATAGGTTATTCATAAGGATTCAATACGTCTGTAAAGTTGTTCATATAGGCTAAATAATTTGTTTTAGGTGTCGTCAATATGTCAGTATTGTATGCTAAAATGTTGATAATACGTCAGTATTTTACGTTAAATGCTAAAAATGCTAAAAAAAATAGTTAAAATGCTGTAAATATGTTAGTATTGTACGTTTTAGTGCCTATGAAAATGTAAGTAAATGTGTGTTTTGTAGAACCACATTTACGTAAAATACATAGGAATTCTCATGAGATCACGTTATATTATATAACAGTTTAGCACATGCATTGCAAATACAGCTGAACAAGCTTTTTCCAGAGGCCTTATTATGCCAAGAATGTCACAAGATCATAATGGGTTCTCCCAAATGGTATTCCTTTGCAGAAAAATAATACATTTTGTATTTGAACTTTATTACATTCAATCAATAAATAAGCCTTTGCTCAGAAGATATTTGTAATTGTGGCATTTATGTGGGTGTGTGGAATTTTGTGAAGTAGGCTATTCTTGTTTAAAATCCACTCACACAGGTTTATTAGAGTCTGATCACATGCTAAAGCAATATTGACTGAACCATCACTGTTCAATTAACACACTGAAGCATGTAAATCTGTGCTTGTGTGTGTGAATTGCAGTGCTTGTGCGCCAAGCAGAGCAGTCTCCCAATTCTTTATCATGACATTATTTTTTTATCAAATGGAAACACTCATTTTAAGCTCTGTACTATGCACTACTATATGCAACCTATTGCACCTGCTGACACCTGCTCTCTCTTTTCTCTTTCACTCTTAAAGTCCATGTGACTATGCAATGCAACTATTGAAGAGATGAACTGGAAGTAACACAGTTTGAACAGAAAGTGAATCTGATCCAGAAATCAACAGAAGCTTTGAACCAAAGCAATTGAAACGTATATACTATTATGCAGGTTATCTGTGATAATCTAAACACAACATTACACCAAATCTGTGACAAAATCACAGAGAGTGGGGAAAATTAAAAAACTGTGTTACCTGCATATGTCCATTCTTTAGCTTAAAAAAAAGGAAGAACACACAAAAGTTAAAACAGATTCCCTGTGTATTTCAGGGAACAATTCAATTGCAACCTAATTATTAAGACTTACAAAAAAGACCATCAGTTACTAGCACATTAGGACAGTTTAATTATACAACAATTAAAAGTTACTGATGCATCAAAAAGCAAATAAGTCTTTTCATCTGTGTTCAGTAGCAGTGATCACCAAAACGTTGTTACAACAGGCCACTTCATTAATATATTACATAGATAATCAAAGTCTTACCAGTTCCTGAGCACTCCAAACACTTGTAAAAGAGAAAAAAAGCCACTGTTACCCAGACAAGGTCCATTCTTTCACTCTCATTCAATAAGAAAGCTATAGACACACCAGTACACTAGAAAAATGGTGGGGAAATCTTAACAGGTCTATAGCAGAACAACTTGAAAAATGTATCCAAAAATGTTCACAAAGAAATAATTATTTGTGTTCCTTTTCTGGATTTGAGTGATTTGGTCCAGTGAGCTGAATTGTGGAAGAGAGAGGCCATCACATGTCACAGAAGAAAGAGAGAGAAACAGAGAGAACTGAAAGGAGAAAAGAACAAGTGAACGAGAAAATCACTTGCTGCTGGACACTGAAAAATGTGTATGACACAACTAGCTGAGGGGGGAGGACTGAGGGGGAGCAGGGAAAGCCTGACTGAAGGGGTACTGAGGTGATAATAAAGAGAATGAATAGAGACCGTGAGAGGGAGACCAGAGAGAACAGAAAGCGCAGAATTGATGTAGCACATCTATTGCAAACTACAATTGCTATTTGACAGATTTAGCATGCGTAACTATTTCTCTGTGCTGTTAAAAATTCATAGTAATTAATAAAGAAAGTATGTATGCTGTTATAAAAACAAAACAATGATATGGTAATGAAAGATGAGTCATGTATACACTGATCAGGGGCCCCGCTATGGTTTCCAGGCCCCCTGAACATCATTGACACGGCCGCCGATCACGATCGCATTCCCTCTCGTTAAAAAAAATGCGTCCCAGGCCCCCTCTGCCTCGCCTTGCCCTTGGAATCGTCCTAATCGCCCCGTTACGGCGCCCCTGACACTGTTTGAAACAACTGAATTAACAGGGACATGCCATTTGGATATTTGAATTTCCCAGATGGAATAAAATGCAACTGGATTAAATGCATCTTAAAAAGTAAATACATTTTGTGTTGAATATGAAAATAATGTTTCTACAAAGTTTAAAACGTCTGTTTTTAAGCCTAGAGTTCAATGACCTCATTGAACGCCTTATTGCGCTTCATTTTTCAAACGCTGGAGGGCAGTAAATTACATCCTATAATTTCTACAACCTCGTCTTTGTATTTTAAATGTTAAATGTCAGCTTTTGAAATATGATATCTAAATTTTAATAAATAGATATAGTTCTCCTGTGCTATCTTTGTGTTTACTGTTATTGTTATTGTGATCTTATACAGGCTACCTGTATGCACATGCGTATGCACGTGTTTTGGCTCTCTGATTTATTTAAGAAATATTTATCAGAATCAGAATCAGAATGAGCTTTATTGCCAGGTATGTTTACACATACGAGGAATTTGTTTTCGTGACAGAAGCTTCCACAGTGTAACAGAATGACAGCGACAGAACAAAAAACACAGATAATAAAAAATAGAACAAGTAAATAAGGAATAAAAATATATAAATTGACAGTTGTATGTGCAGGTATATTACAATAGACAGTTTTTGTATGTACAGGTACTGTATATTATGTGCAAATTTGAGGTGTAAGCTGAGTATGAGTGTTAGATAAATAAGTGTGTGCGTGAATAAATAGTGTGTGTTCCACAGTTATTGTCAAGTGTTCATGAGATGGATGGCCTGAGGGAAGAAACTGTTCCTGTGTCTGGTCGTTCTGGTGCTCAGAGCTCTGTGGCGTCGACCAGATGGCAACAGTTCAAAGAGGGAGTGTGCTGGATGTGAGGGGTTCAGAGTGATTTATTTAATATTATTAATTAATATATTTATTAATATTATTATTAATATTATAGGAATTATGAAACGAATTTCTGGCTTTTTATATTAAATTCATTGACTAATAATTAATGAAGCTTAATGAATCTGCTTTGGATTCCCTTTATTTCCATTGGAAATAGTTCCTCGTAATTCTAATGTGCTCCTCTGTAGTAAATGTAATGTAGCAGCACCCTCTTGTGAGACTTTTTCATGTGTATTTTCATGCCACGATGTCATTTGTTCTCGCCACATTTTCGATTTAACGACTCAGTTATTCAAAAAAAACAACAACTTAATTTAACGTTTCAGCCTCGGTACTCCAATCCGTTCCTCCTATCTAAATTTAACAGCGTAGTGATCCGTTTCAACGTGAAACCGTTGCACAGTCTTACGCAACGCTCCTTCTCCATGAAACTTTCGCCATTGGTCAATCATTAGCGAGTAGGGCGTGTTAGAATGCTTATCATAATTTTCATTGGCCTATTCCGTATTAGAGGCGTGGCTATGGATTTCATTCACAAATCTCTCAGGCTGCAGTTCACGTCCATGTGCATGTTGCTCTTAAAGGGATACAGGGCAGGCCCATTCTTCTGGAGTATATTCTGGAATATATATATATCTATATATATTGTGTAGTGTATATATCCAGAACAATACAACCAAAGGCTTAAGTGACCCAAATCACAACTGTCATTTTCATTGCTGCTTAATGTCTGAGCAGTAGAGAGAGAGAGAGAGAGTTACACAGAGAGAGGAAGACAGGAGGAAAGAGATATACTTTGTTTTTAATATGGGTTGCAATGAATAGAGGCATACATGAAGAGAAAGAGACCGACATTAAAAATGGTTGGGGGAGGGGAAAGGCACATGAGGCAGTCAAAAGTGAGTGTGTTTGTGTTATGAGGGGAGAGAGAAAATGAAGAAGTAGAGAGACCCTAGCTGCCTTCTTTAACCACTAGTGTTAAAGCATCCTGCTGCACCCCCTCCCCCTATTTTCCTGCTCTAGACGATACACACTACACAACCGAATCATGCACACACTTACACACTTTTGCACAGGCATGCATGCTCCTCTCTTTTCTGTGATCTCAGAGGGTCTAGACAGACCCCATGTACTCTGTACTGGCTCAGACAAAACAGTATGGATGAAATAAATTGAATAATGAAATTGGGTGTATTTGATTTTATTGAAATAGGGTTACTTTTTCAGTATGCAGTAGGGTCTGAAAGACTACGATGAAAATCTGAGATTTTAAATGTAATCTGAACCTTGGAAGAATTTCAAAAAAACCTTTTGAATTGGACTTTGAGCTTTGTAACTTTGCAGATATTTGTTATGCTCAAACAGCAACATTACAGACTAACTAAAGTTGAAAAAGTGAAAAAGCATAATAGGACCCCTTTAAAGCATAAAGATGTTTTAATAATTTGCAGAATGTCAACATACTGATTATGAAAGATTTCAGAATTTAGATTCTGCAAACAATGTTTTGAGCAGAAGAGCAGTTTTGTAGTCAAGTACCTGTACTGAATGAACTTAAGATGTGCAATCTTCACATAACATGATCTACAGTACTTTTATTAATTTAAATGTACAGTCAGGTCCATATATATTTGGACTTTTGACACAATTTTCATAATTTTGTCTCTGTATGCCACCAGATTAGAATTAAAATGAAACAATCAAGATGAAATTGAAGTGCAGATTTGAAGCTTTAATGCAAGGGGTTGAACAAAAATATAACATAAAATGCTTAAGAATTACAAACCTTTTTATACACAGCCCCCTCCTCCATTTTCAGGGGCTCAAATGTAATTGGACAAATAAATATAGTCATAAATACAATTTTCATTTTTAATATTTTGTTGAGAATCCTTTGCAGGCAATTACTGCCTTAAGTCTGGAAATCATGGACATTATCAGATACTGGGCTTCCTTTTTTTATGCTTTGCCAGGCCTTTACTGCAGCTGACTTCAGTTGTTTGTTTGTGGGTCTTTCTGTGTTTAGTTTTGTCTTTAGCAATTTAAATGCATGGTCAATCGGGTTGAAATCAGGAGATTGACTCGGCCATTGCAGAATATTCCACTTTTTTAGTTTAAAAAACTCCCGGGTTGCTTTTGCTGTATGTTTTGGGTCATTGTCCATTTGTACTATGAAGCGCTGCCCAATCAACTTTACTCCATTTGGCTGAATCTGGGCAGGAAGTATATCCATATACACTTCAGAATTCATCCGGTTGCTTCTGTCTTCTGTCACGTCACCACTAAACATCAGTAACCCAGTGCCACTGGAAGCCATGCATGCTCATGCCATCACACTGCTCCACCATGTTTCACAGATGATGTTGTATGCTTTGGATCATGAGCTGTTTCAAACCTTCTCCATACTTTTTTCTTCCTGTCATTCTGGTACAGGTTGATCTTAATTTCAGACGTCCAAAGAACTTTCTGTGTTTAGTTTTGTCTTTAGCAATTTAAATGCATGGTCAATCGGGTTGAAATCAGGAGATTGACTCGGCCATTGCAGAATATTCCACTTTTTTAGTTTAAAAAACTCCCGGGTTGCTTTTGCTGTATGTTTTGGGTCATTGTCCATTTGTACTATGAAGCGCTGCCCAATCAACTTTACTCCATTTGGCTGAATCTGGGCAGGAAGTATATCCATATACACTTCAGAATTCATCCGGCTGCTTCTGTCTTCTGTCACGTCACCACTAAACATCAGTAACCCAGTGCCAGTGGAAGTCATGCATGCTCATGCCATCACACTGCTCCACCATGTTTCACAGATGATGTTGTATGCTTTGGATCATGAGCTGTTCCAAACCTTCTCCATACTTTTTTCTTCCCGTCATTCTGGTACAGGTTGATCTTAATTTCAGACGTCCAAAGAATACTTTTCCAGTAGTGGTCTGGCTTTTTTAGATGTTGCTTGGCAAAGTCTAATCTGGTCTTGTTTGCACCTTGTGGTGAACCCTCTGTATTTGCACTTGTGAAGTCTTCTCTTGATTGTAGACATTGACAGTGACACGCCTACCTCCTGGAGAGTGTTCTTCTCTTGGCTGGATGTTGTAAAAGGGTTTTTCTTTACCATGGAGAGGATTCTTCGTTCATCCATCACTGTTGTCCTCTGTAGACGTCCATGCATTTTTATCTTTCTGAGCTCACCAGTGCATTTTGTTTTCTCAGAATGTTCCAAACTGTTGATTTGGCCACTCCAAATGTTCCTGGTATCTCTCTGATGGATTTGTTTTGTTTTTGAAGCCTAACAATTGTCTGTTTCACTTGTATGGCGAGCTCCTTTGACCACATGATGTGGGTTTACAGCAACAGCTTCCAAATGCAAATGGCACACTTAGAATCAACTCCAGACCTTTTACCTGCTTAATTGATGTAGAAATAACGAAGGAATAGCCCACAACTGTCCATCAAATGGCTTTTGAGTCAACTGTCCAATTACTTATGGACCCTTGAAAATGGGGGAGGTACATATTACAGAGCTGTAATTCCTTAAGCTTTCCTCCAATTGTGATGAGAATACCCTCAAAATAAAGCTCAGAGTGTGCACTTTAAGCCCATATTCATTAAATAAATGTAACTTGAATATGTTTTGGTCACCAGCTAAAATAATAAAAATTGAGCCTGTGTCCAAATATATGTGGACCTAACTGTATTTATCTGGCAAATACTTTTATTTAAGACAAACAGAACATGTTCTGAGAACAGATGGTTATTTTCTCTATAGGAAGACACAGCAAAGTTTAAAACCCTTATTTTAGCACAGTGGTTGATTACCAGGTGGTCCTTCACTGTCCTCCAGACCAGGACACATAAGGATGCATTAGTGTTTACACCAGAACTTTTTGACTCCATTTGCATATGCATTTAGTGCTGTCCACTTGTGATGTATTTTATTATTGGTTTTGTTCAGCACTTTGGTCAGTGTAACGCTGAATTTTAAATGTGCTCTATAAATAAAACTTACTTACTTACTTACTATGTGATTGCCTAAACCCGATATTAATATCAGATGCAAATAAGATCTTAAAGAGTTATTAATTGAATATCAGGATCGTGGCTTTCTCTCCCTCTCAGTGTTTAGAACTCCAGGGGTATGTTCGGCCTCTGCTGGAGCTTCTAAATGGACTGAAGAAAGGGCGATTTGACAAAGGTGAGACAAAAGCAAACTGTTTCTGTGTGTGTCTAGGCTTAAACATCACTCTTTGTAAGGATATACAACAGCTGTAACTGGCCTGTAATAAACTGTATAGTTTAGAGTGTAGCAACCCTTTTATGTGTGTTGTTTTTCATTTCTCTCTGTTCTCTTATTTTTTGACCCTTTCATTTTTGTGTGTCTGTGCTTTCCTCTTACGTAACACTGACAAGGTGCAGCCCAAGGCCTTATTAAAACTAAATGTCAATTTACTTTATTGTTTTCAGTTATTGCATGTTTCAATACACAAGCGGAAAAACATCAGGCTGTGCAGGAAGTGATTGAATCTGACTCTTTCTGATGAATACTGAGATTGTATCAGTACATTTACTGCTTGTGATTGGCAGGTCTGAGCAGTTTTCAGCAGAGTGTTGCAATGGACAGAATTCAGAGGATTGTAGGAGTCCTGCAGAAACCACATATTGGGTGAGACAGTGTGAATATCAGTAAGAACTGTATTAGATGTTATTGAGATCATAACAGAATAAGCAAAAAGCTTGTTTTGCAGTATTTCAGAGTTGTTCGGTATAATCTTGTCTCTTTGTTTGCGAGTATTTATGACATTATCAGGGGTCCATCTTCTAAACAACATCTAAGCTTAATGCAACTTGCGTATAAACATCAGAACAGAACTTTCTGTAGAAGGTGCTACAAATAAAAAGCCAGCAAAACAGCCAAAATTAAGCAAAAAGTAGTTTAATTTGTGAAACGCCAGTCTGTGGAAATTGATTATATTTGCTACTAGCAGCTTCACACCAAATTTTCTGTTTTCTGTTGTGTTCAGAACCCTATCACACTTACGATGTTACAGAGCAAAAAGGACCTGAACACCACATGAGGGTTAATCAAACATGAGACCGTGCTATACTGATTGAATTTACTTTTGCAAAGTTTTTTTTCAGCAATGATGCATTAAATTGATCAAAAGTGACAGTGAAGACTTTACATTACCAAAAAATATATATTTTAAATTGTTATAATATTTCACAATTTTAATACTGTTTTGATCAATTAAATACAGGATTGGTGAGCATAAGAGACTTTCATTATGGGGTTTTCACAGGGGCCTTTTAACTTTATCAGTTGTTTGATTCACATTTTTACCACCAAAACAACTATTAATAGGACATATTCTTTCAAATTTGGCAGTTTGTTCATTGAATTTTTACTCGGTAATTCATAAAAGTTGTTATAGATTCATTATTATTGGAAAAAACATGTATTTCATTTGTTTTCTCTTTTTTCATTTTGTTTTTCCTCCTGCTGTGTCACTGATTGCTCACATCACTCCTATTATGCTATTGCAAACCTCCTAATTGCACATTGTTAAAAGAAGAAAGAACTATCTCCTCTTACCTCAAACCCAGACCAATCAGATGAGAGAGAGAGAGGGTAAAAATCAGAACACGAGGTCATTCGCTGATTTGAGTCGAGCATGATATGGGTGCTTGTTGCTCTCATTTTGGATTTTCTAACCTAAATTTTTACTGCATTTTTGGAAAGTGCTGATGCATCATTGTGCATCATTGATAATAACTGGATTTTTGGCAACAGTGCAGAGCTCAAGTCACTGATAGACTTGTGCTGAACTTAATTGAAGCTGAATGTAATTGCAGTGTTATTTTAGTATAACGGATGTAATCCTAATTTAATTCAAATTTATCTGCATATACATTTTAACATGAAAGTTTATGCATAATGCATTATAAACTATAGTGAACAACTGTCTATTTATAAAACTACTTTATACCATGGTCTGTCTGAATACTCAATTCTGACTGGCTGACAGGTATGCATTAAAACCGTTTAATACACAGGTAGTTCCAAGTCAGTTTAATCACTGTTCTATATTAAAGCGCTGCTTTAATTGATGCACACAAAACCACAGAGACACACAGAGAGAGAGAGAGAGAGAGGTCGGATATTAAAGATAGCGCTGCGCAGTGCGCACACACAGAAACTTGTTGTCAGCGCTGCCCCGCAACTTGTATTAATAAAATAGCCTCGATACTGAATAGCTACATTATATTCCTCAGCAACAAGGTGGTAAAATCGCTGTTTTTGAAGTAACTTAAACACCGCTTCATTGTTTGTAGAGAGATGTGCAGATGCCAGTAATGCACACACCTGTCATCTCTCTCTCTTTCGATTGATCAATCAATGCTATAATTCATTCAAATAAATGTGATCTTACTATTTCATCTCTGTGTCTGATTTGAAGCGGGTAGAATGCTGGCACTAACGAGCTGTAGGCCTAACTAATGAAATAACCGTCATTTTTACACTTTCGGTCAAGTATTACACTGCAAACATCATTAACAGCTTTAACTTTTCAGTGCTGGCAAATTACCATGGTATAACCTAATGCGATAATGCATGGCTAGCTTTGCATTAAACGATTTTAATGCACTTTGCAGAGGCAACCACTTGGCCTCCACATGGTGCATTAAAATCGTTTAACGCTAGCCATGCATTATCCCTTACTTAAACAAGGTTAATGATTCATTAAGATGCTGAAAAGTAATATTGTTGGAAGTGTTCACTTATTGCTCAAATTATTGTTATTATTCATAATGCACAAACTAATTGTAAAATCCAAATATATTATTAAACCAGCTGGGAGTAATTTTCTACCCTCAAATTCGCACAGATGTAACCACAGTTGTAGTTCATCACTTTAAATATGTACGTTTCACTAATGTATGGCATCAGAATGAGTCGAATTACTTATATAATTGATAATATCAGACTATATATTTGTCTGTGTTAATGTGTGCTCTTTTTTAATTTTTTTGTGTTTTTTAGTTATTTATTTTTTTCCACTTTTACTTTGTTCTCTACAGAGAGAAGTACTTACCCACTTTGCTGCAGATAGAGGTGATGCTAAAGCTTTGGTTCCCTCAAGTGACTGCTCAAGTTTCTGTGACACCTAACCCTGCTGACCTTTCACCTCAAAACATTTCCACCCATGGCAGCAGCAATATCACTCCCCCACACAAGCACAAAGACCAATTACATATTCCAGTCAAGGTTAGAGATGCACACACGAGACACAGCATATTATCTGGTGCGCTCCATTTTATACTGTGTGATTTTTTGTAGACATTGATGCCCTTTTTTATTCTCTCTTGGCTCTTGCAGAAGCGAAGATTGAGCTGGTCAGACACAGATTCACCCTCCTCTTCTCCTCTCATGGTGTGTAAAAGCTCTGACACAGCATATTATCTGGTGCGCTCCATTTTATACTGTGTGATTTTTGTAGACATTGATGCCCTTTTTTATTCTCTCTTGGCTCTTGCAGAAGCGAAGATTGAGCTGGTCAGACACAGATTCACCCTCCTCTTCTCCTCTCATGGTGTGTAAAAGCTCCAAACTAGAATGTTGTGAAGAGCAACATCAGTGGCCATATGTTGATGGAGGGGAGGGCTCTTCAGAGACTCCTCCCCTTTTCTCAAACAAGAACAAATCGGACAAGCAATTTGGTGAAACCCTGGAGCACAAGGTTATCCGGTGGTCAGGTTCAAGACTAACATGGGTGCACATTGCGCCCATTTTGTCCCCACCTAAATCTGGTCCCTCTCATAAAGACGAAATGGCGAAAGAAAGAGGAAGCAGAAATGTCCTCCTTCCAATTTCCCCTCTCACCAGCAGGAGCAGTCCAGCCATGCAGGACAGCTTTGTCTCTTCCACTACACCTTTTTCAGAGCCGACTAGATACCAGTGCCAGTCTGTGAGTTTAGGGACAACAAGTCCATTGCAGGAGTATGCCAAAACTCCACCAATCACAATGAAGCCTTCAAACCTTGTACAGCAAAGCACTATACAAACCTGATGTAAAAAAGCACAACCAGCTGAAAGTCTTCTCAGTGTCAGAGAAGAATTGAAGTATAGGATGTTGAACGTTTTGAAGGTTGTATATTGCAACGATTGCAAAATAATTATTAAAAAAAAAAAAAAAAAACTGCGAACTCGACATGTAAGATTTTAATTTTATATTGATTGGGTTGAAAATTTGGCTTTTTTGAAATTGAAACGATAGTACCTAAATTTAAGGTGAAGTAGATTTAGTCAGTCAAACAGATAGCCCTGCCCCAAAATCTTGACATTGGTTGAGCCAGTGCTGTGTTGTGCTGGACGAGATGCTTAAACGCACCCAACAGAGACACAGTTTTTACATGACGGTAAACATCCAAAAAAATTACACATTTCACCTTTAAGGAAATGTGATATTGCTTGTGGATGTGCTGTGCCCTCAAAAGTGTGTTTAAATCTGAGGGAAATTCTAGTCATTGACTATGCTTTAATCCTAAAACAAGTTTGAATTAAGACTAGACAGCAATAATTTTAATGAAAAGTGAACACAAGCTCAAGTCAGTGGTAGGACTTGGCATTTGAAAATATACCATTAAGATAGCATAAAATAAAAGGTTTAGTTTTTGCTATATTTTGTTTTCTCAAACTGCTACTGAGAATGCTGAGAATTACATTTGTTTTAATTACAGTTTGAAAAAGCAGCCAGTAGACAACACAATGCTGGTGTGCAAGGTCCTTTTTGTAGCTCTGAGGAAAAATGTAGCAGCAGCATAACTGACTTTTCAATATCTGATATATTATGAATTTATGAGTGGGTTGTAACGGAAGTTGTTACAGTTTCTTTTACTGCATTTGATAAAGGCAGTCATTTTGTCCCACCCCAGTGGGAGCTTTGTGAACTGGTTTGGGTGGTTTATGGGGACACAAATGAGTAAAATTAGAAAATCTAAAAATGCACAAAGTTTTCTGTAAGGGTGTTTTCTGTTTAGGTGTAGGGTTGGTGTTGTAGGGTGATAGAAAATACAGTTTGTACAGTATAAAAACCATTATACCTATTGAGAGTTCCCGTAAACCACCAGTACCAATGAGTGTGTGTGTGTGTGTGTGTGTGTGAGAGAGAGAGAGAGAGTGTGTGTGTGTGTGTGTGTGTGTGCTGGCAGTGGTCGGTTTCTAAATGAAAATTAACCACTTTATTTATTTGCTGTAGAATCTTTGTCACACATCAAGCTGGAAGAACTAACCACAACTACTATACACATTATGTTAGCATGTCTAAATGAGTAATGTCAGATGGTCCGTGATGGAATATGACCAGTGGCTAATGGTGATTCTCAACATCATATTATGTAGGAAATTATGTAATACCCGGGTTGAAAGAGACATTTTTTTTTTTTGATGGAAAACCTCCTACTCTCACAGATGAGAATTGAAGTGCTTGAATGAGGCAGTTGAGTGATATTAGACATCTAAACAAGGGTCAAATGTCAGAAATAAGGAGGACAAAACCATCATAAATAGTGCTAATATGCCAACCTTTATTTATTCACTTGTTGATTTCAACATTTATTTATGATTATTTGTATATGTATTTATTATTATGGCAGCTGAGGTCATGGAAGATTTATTCATATGGCAGGTTTTTGTCATGGAATTGCTGTGTGGAAAATGAAAAAAAAAATGAAGGAAATCTGAAATTGGGAAACCTGTGCCTTTTCTCTAGAAACGAGATGTATATTCTTATTCATACTCGTATTTGTTAATTGTGTATTTTTATCAAAATGGTACAGAACACAAAATCTCAAAACTTTGAGAATACTGCATTTGGATACAGTAACAATTTACCAATAACTGCACAGTGAAGTACAGTAATTAGTATGACCAAGAACAAATATGTCAATGTGAACTCGTCATAGATATTTTCTGTATTTTCTGACCAGTCACTGCACGCAGTTGTGATGCATCCAGGAACCACCAAATTTCTTGGGTCAGTATTTTTGGAGCAGACGAATTATAATATTAAAATGCACTTATGCATCAATTAATTTCTAAAAAAAAAAAGAAAAAGAAAAGAAAACTGAATTTCTGTGGCTGTAAACAATGTAATGAGGTACAAAAAATTGCACAATTTCACATGCTGCTAAATTATTGATTTAAAAAAAAAAGATATTAATTGCTTAGAGTCCAGGTGCCCTTAGCAATATACATTTTTACCATGTTAAAACTCAGAACTGATATCTGTGTCAGCTTTATTATATGTAATTGACTTTTTTACATAATGATTTTGTAGAAATTGGTTGCACTTATTTTAATTTTATTTTGTCATGTTTTATACTGTATTGGTTGTTTAAGACCAAGAGCATTGATCATAAAGGATGTATAATGGTTGTTTAATCTGTCTTTTTTTTATAAAACTGTTGTACCACTCTGCACACTGGAAATCTTTCTACCATCTGTCCTTCTTTCCAGTCTCTCTGTCACCTATATTTTATTTATATAGCGCTTTATACAAAACAGATTGTTAAAGCAGTTTTTTCGCTCTGTCTTTCACCTGTTTTTCCCTTCTTCATCCCATATGTTTATTCTTCTTATCTTCTCTGCTTTTTACTGTTATTCATGTTTTTTCAACAAAGACAAGCATTTTAATAAACTGTGCATTTTGTATGTACTATTTGACTATGTTCTGTTTTAGTGTTGTGTATGTATACTGTATGTGTAGTGTTGTGTGTTAGGCAAGGTTTATAATGTGCACTTGTGTTTTGGAGATTCTGTCTGTGTATATTTAGAGTGCAGATGTTTGTACTGAGGCAGTGTTCTAAAGTCACCTTTATTTATATAGCGCTTTTAACAATACAGATTGTGTCAAAGCAACTGTACAGCATTAATTAGGAAAATAATGAATGTGTCAAAAATGTGTCATTAATGCAAAATTACAATGGTAAACACTAAATTTTCAGTTAAAGGCAGTTCATCATTGAATTCAGTGATGTCATCATCCAGCTCAGTTCAGTTTAAATAGTATCTGTGCAATCAAGTTGATGATATAACTAAGCAAGCCAGAGGCAACAGCGGCAAGGAACCAAAACTCCATCGGTCACAGAATGGTGTTGCAGTGTTGACAGAACCGGGCTAATATGGTTGTAACGGGGCGACAGAGACGTGGGATGTGTGGATCCATGTGCAAGCTTTATTCTGAACAGAAGACAGACGTGGTCGTAACAGGCAGGGTCAACCAATGGCAAACAGGTATATGGCGGGCAAAACACAAGAATAGTCCTAGGGCTAGCGTAGGTCGACGATTGGCAGACAGAATCACAGGGGCGAGACTAGAGGGATAAATCCAGGGAAACAGGCAGAGATCAGAACCGAGAAAACCGACAAGGCAAGGCAAAACAAGGAAACACAGGAAGGAAACAGGAACTGGGAAAAATTAACAGGCTAAGCACAGAGTCCATAGTTTCTGTTACATCATCAAGTTGTTCTGCGCTATTGGATATGCTGAGGAATTGAGATAAATCAGGAAGATTACTTACAAAGCAGTCTTTTGTGGTAGAAGTGATGGTTCTACCATACTTGTAACAAGGATTAGAATTTACAGTTTTAGCTTTATGAAGTTTGCACAAGACTAGATAATGATCTGAGATATCATCACTTGGCTGCATAATTTCAACACGATCAACATCATTTCCATGTGACAGTATTAAATCTAGAGTATGATTTCGACAATGAGTAGGTCCTGACACGTGTTGTCTAACCCCAGTAGAGTTCAAAATGTCTATGAATGTTGATCCCAATGCATCTTTTTCATTATCAACATGGATATTAAAAGCAGAAATGCTGTCCAGAGGCAAAGTAGCCCCGGGTGAATGGGCGCTACATCCTCAAATGGTTCAAGAGATCTGGTCAGTCTTTGGGAGGGCAGAGGTTGACCTCTTCACCTCAGAAGACAACTCTCACTGCCCAATATACTTCTCAACACAGCGAGATGCTCTGGTCCACGACTGGCCCAGTGCTCGCCTATATGCGTTTCCCCTGATCGCCCTAATTCCTCAGGTCGTCAGACGGGTCGAGAATCGCTCATCAAAGTAGAGGTCTGCGCAGGACTTAGTCCCGCTCATGCAAGGTTATAGTCCGCACCCACCCGCTCCCGCTATATATTCACTCTTTGTTCACCCGCTGTCCGCTTAGAATAATTTTCTTTCCAACCTGACCGTTCCCGCTAAATTTAGATCTTGTTTTCAAAATGTCACATTTAAATTTCCGCTACTGAAAGAAAGAGAGATAGGCTAACAAATAAAAGTGTAGTCTGCACAAAATTGTGATATTTTATTTATCTTGTCAAGAGTCTTGAATATTGACTTTGACTTGAATTTATATGAATATTTTATGCAACACCGTAGGAAAAAAGTGTCAGAGAAAATAAAAATGTTGTACAAAAATTGTATTTCTTATTTTTATGCGTCTTGTCAGGATACAATTCGTTTAACATTTACAACACAATAGGAAAAAGTGTCGCAGAGAGAAAAAAAAATCTGTAATTAAAAATGATAGGCTAAGCAAAATATAAACAAAACCGAGTTGAACGTCCTTCAAGGACAGCGCATCCACACTTTGCTCCATCCTTATTCTGCTCTGTCACTCTGTCTGAGGGCCGTATATTTACCCCCGGTACAGCCTGCTCTGAGCATCGTTATGCACATGCTGTGCACTGTAACGAGGAGACAGGGATGAGAGACGTGCGGATCCATTTGCAAAGCTTTATTCATTAGAATGGTCAGAAACAGGCGAGGGTCAGACAATGGCAACAGGTATATTGAGGGCAAGACACAAGAGTAATCCGATAAACAGGCGTATTGCGTTGAAGAAATCAACATATGTCTTTGATTGGCTACATTGCTCAACGCTGCAAAAACACGTTAAGCCGTGCTCACACTGTGCGATTTTTTAAAAGTCCTCTAGGATTGTACTTGTCAGACTTTACAAACATGATGATCATGTCACACTGTGGGATCTCAGTTGTCATTGATGTCAGACTGTACGACAGTCAAGACGCATTAAAAACGGGTGCGCACAAGAAAACGTGTCCGGAGTTTTACCTTATCAATCCATACACATTCAGTGACTGCGAGCTGCATTGCACGCGGGGCTGTAATGTTGGCTATCATTAAAAGTATATGAATGGTGGCAATACTGGCGTATTTATGCAGAATAGTGCAAGCAGCACTACACACCCACATGAAAACAGCAGCACAACCAGTGTTTATCATGGCAAAGGCAACATATCATATGAATTCCGTGAGCATAGGACGGGAGCGCCGGAGTTTATGTGGTTGGAAGTAATCTCTAGCATTAATTCTGATCATGGCTTGTCTTGAAAAATTAAGACAGTTTGACATTCTTCGTAGGAGATGTCACACTGCAGGACTGTGTGTCGGAGGTCAAATTTGATCGCAACGGCCATTAATCGGCTGTCGGTAAACATGTCAAACTAACAATCAAAGGCTACAGATTTTAGCCTAGGATTATAGGAATCTTGTAGGATTTTTTTAATTTGTCTCAAGACGACCAAATCGTGGCCAAAATCACACAGTGTGAGCCGGGCATTAGATAGTTTGCCAGATCTTTTAATTGCTTTTGCTTTCGTTTGAGGGTATTTAGCACCGTCTAGTACCCCCCTACAACCGGGCCTGGGCTGACATCAGAACCCCCCCCCCAATGTCGCCCATGCACACACACACACACACAATTGCTATATGTGCAAAATACCACATGAGACTGTCCGGGTTTTGGTTTATTTAAATCACCACAACTTCTACACAGAATTTGTACTCCACAAAGATCACACACATCCACACTCTGTACATTTACATATACACACTTTCACTATACATGCATTTACAGAAAAGCAACACATTAAATATGCCAAACTCCTATACATACATAATCATGCATGCAAATCTACAAATACAAAAACTCAAAACGCATTTTTCCAAATCGGAAATAAAGCATGCCATGCACACACTCTCTTTGACACACACCCACATGCACACAGACACCCCTCCCCTCTTGTATCCAAGCAGTTTTAGGGAGAGAGCAACCCATACTACCCCCACCCCTCCTTCCTACTGCCGCACCATCTCCCTCTGCCTCCCTCTCCATCCCACCCTCCATCTGCCCCTCTTCTCCTATATTGGACCACAGAAACTAGGGGCAAATAGCAAGGGGAGGGTGTGGAAAATGTATTGCTTGTGTCTTGTGTGTGTACTACTGTGTAGGACATTTAAAGGTCACACCAAGCAGACTTCAAAGAATTAGTGGCGATGAAAGCCGACGGTGTTGTTGCCTTGCGTCTGCAGCGTCTGGACAAAAAGCTGTGCTCGATCACACCGCACAGACTACAGCCGACTGCAAACTAACATGTGCTTTCTGCGCCTGCGTGAGAGTGGGGGAACTATGACGTCACTTTGTAGGCAGATCGGCTGTTAGCATCGCACTGGTTTCCCCGACAAAAAGCCAATAGGTTGCTTGCAATCACGTGATTCTGATGATGCGCAAAATGCAGCTGGAGGGCAAGAAGTGATTTTTCTCCATAGAAATCACTAGCAGAAACTCAAAATGCCAGTGTTTTGCATTGTTTATGGATGCTCAAATCGGACAAACCGAGAAACCACAAGGAGCTTTTATCGTGTACAAAAATGTGTTGATCATAAGGGGGGAAAATTCAAGAATTTGACTGAAAAACGCTGGAAAAAGTGGCTTGTAAACCTGCGTCTGCGGTCGGGAGTAGCGAAGCCAGATAATGCTTGTGTGTGCAAATGGTTAATATAAGATAATAATATATTAAAATATTAATAAAGAAATATATAAATAAATACAGGGTGACACTGTCAGAATTCACTGAATGCTAAACGCCACACATAGACACGATGTAAATAAGATATTGTTTGCAGTCAGTATTGCCAATTTAGCTACTTTGTAGCTAGATTTAGCGACTTTCCCGCCCCTTTTGAGACTTTTTTCAAAAGTTTAGGGACAAATATAGCAACTGATTGGACAAACCTTATGTAAGTTCTCATCTTGCCCACTGATCTACGTTCATCTTTATATAGCCATTGCCATTGTGATGTCATCTAGTGACATTTAGCTACCAGTTTTAGCTACTTTCAATTGAAAGCAGTTGGCAACACTGTTTGCAGTTCACTGAATCGTGAGATTGCGATAAATTGAAGTGAGTGAACGGTTTTTAGTGATAAACATTAGATGAAAGCGCTATTTGCTCGCTTTCTAGGCAGGCTATAATCAATTCAGAATTTGAATAGTTTTGTTTTACGTGCTGCTAACAGGACCAACAGCCACATACCCAGTGTTGCCAATTTGGGGATTTTGTCACCAAATTTAGCTACTTTCTCATTGTAGCTGCGACTTTTTTTTTTTTTGCGACAAGGAGCTATTTTAGCTATATTTAAATAAAACTAGCGATTTGTTGGAGATTTTTTATTTTTTACTTGGCCACACCCTGCCGTAGGACCCGTGACCGCTCACGTTTGCTCTCAATCATGCCAATGAGTCTGCGCAGAACACACCAGTACGCCACGCCTGCCATGACGCACACCACAATTTCATTATAAGCATCAATCAAGATGCCGGAGAAAAAAAATTAACATCTTGTTTTAACCACGGACACAAAGGTTATACCACAATTCATGCACAGTTATGTCAACCAGATACTGAGAGAGAGACACAGTGCATCATCATGTCATGTGTTCTGGGATGCAGTATTTTGCACTTACTTTGTAGTAATAGAGTGTGTTGACTGAAATAAGTTTGTATGAATACAGTTTTTGTTTTTGGAGAATCATAATATCTCTTATCTCTGTTGTATTTGAGCAGAACAGGGATGCACTTTGGTGACACATAAAACAAATTCCCAACATTGTGTCTTTTGTGTCTTTCCATCATGTTTGATGTGCTTGCAGCTCACAAGCATTTCCTAATTTCACATCAGAATTTTTTGTTATATTTAATCTTTTGTTATATTTTTTATACTGTTATAATTTGTAAAGTATATATATATACTGTATATTTACTTTCCTTTACCAAATTTACCTGTATTTACTTTGTTTTCATATTTGGCGACTTTTTGTGAAAAATGGAGCCTTTTGAGGGTGGTTCTAGAGATTTTCTGAGGAAGGGGTTTGGCAACACTGCACATACCCTGTACATGCAGCAAAGTTTCAGGAGTGACATATATCCCGCATCCCTCATATAAATATGGGATTTAATTTCGAAATAGCTTGTTTACAATCAGGGTTAGTTGCTTAGCCTATATCCATCGCCTTAATGGCAGGCAAGTATTTCAATTTAGTTTAAAAACCTTTATAACATAAGGATCACGTCCAACATGTTGTGATTATCAAAACCTTTCTCTTGTAATAGCGTGGTGATTGAAGAGAGATCCCCTCATACGATTGTAAGGCGCGTTGGGTGTGCAGCAATTCAGTGAAAGCGCTATATATACAGTATATATATATATAAATGCATCATGCCTAAAACAGTAGCCTACATTACCGACTTTACTGTATCTCATCCGTTCTTTTTCAGTCACTCCTGAAACTTTGCTGCATGTACAGGGTTTGTGGCTGTTGGTCCTTTTAGCAGCACGTAAAACAAAACTATTCAAATTCTGAATTGATTATAGCCTGCCTAGAAAGCGAGCAAATAGCGCTTCCATATAATCACTAAAAAGCTGTCACTCACTTCAGTTGATCACAATCTCACGATGTTCCATTATAATCAGTGAAGCTCTCTGAACTGCAAATAATATCTTATTTACGTGTCTACGTGTGGCGTTTAGCACGGAGTGAATTCTGACTGTCACAATGCATGCGTGAGAGGTGGCAGCCAATCTATTTATATCTTTATAAATTATTATATCCTATAATAACCATTTACACGCACAAGCATTATCACACGAGCTTCGCTACTCCCGACCGCAGACACAGGTTTACAAGCCACTTTTTCCTGCGTTTTTCAATCAATTTCTTGACTTTTCCCCACTTATGAACAACACATTTTCGTACACGATAAAAGCTCCTTGTGGTTTCTCAGGTTTGGCCAATTTAAGCATCCATAAACAATGCAAAACACTGGCATTTGGAGTTTCTGCTAGTGATTCCTGAGAGAAAAATCACGTCCGGCCCTCCAGCTGCATTTCGCGCGTCATCAGTGACGTCATGTGCAAACAACCTATAGGATTGTTCCATAGGCTTTTGGATTAAGCTCTGTGTTCAACCATAGTTCATGAAATTTACACATTTTGTCCATCGAGATAATCTTCACAAACTAATATAACTTTTGTGAATTTTGAATCCTAAATACAAGCGCCAGAACTAAAAAGCTAACATTAGGCCATAAACGAACTGCACACGGTCGCTCGCCTTCAATGTCACCACCACGCTTCAGACAACTTTTAAACTTATTTTTAGAAACATTTTCCATGATAATTATTTACTCTGTGGATGAATTTTAATCCACATTACATTATATAAAAAAAACAAAAACATGTTTATAAGTGCTGTTTTAGATAGTTTTCCTTTGTGTAATAATTTTTATTTTGCTATACAGTTGTTATGGATGTTTTAAAATACATGTTTTATGATTGTGCCTTCAGATTATTATCATAATGCATATTTGAATGATTGTATGGCGCGCATGCATACCCCTGCTTAGCACGCTTACCTTCTCTGAACCGTAAACTTCTTTGAAACCTAGCTATAGCTCTGTCAATTTCCAGCCTCATGTTCTGTTCTTCAGATGATAAAAAGAGCATAGAGAGGGGTGAGAATCATTATAAGTCTAGGCATGTAGAGCATTGCAGCCTACATGCTGGTCTACTTAGCGGAGTTGTCAGGGCTAGCATGCATTTTCATTTCTTCTCCAATTCAGTCCAACCGTGTTGTGTAGTGTCCACATATTGAGTCAAGAATTGTTGAACAGTGGCCTTTTATCACCAAGGAAGCCTTTTTTCTTTTTAGCCTTACTTGAGAGGAAAATAAATGCCTTAGGTGTCTTGAGATTACAGGATCTGAGGAGGGCTTTGGGAATTGAATGTGGGGAACTCAGAAGAAACACAGCAAGGAACGAGACCCAATCAGAGTAATACCTTAACACTCACTCCAAATATATCTGCTGGCAGTTCACAACTGTCAAACATTGTTTGGCTTTACATTGGAGAGTCAGGAATGACTGCTCACAGCCATGACACGCTAACTGTTGTTCAAAACATTGAACAAAGATAAATTGTAGTTAAACTTACAAGTGTGTGTGGTGCTTGTCTGTGGAAAACTTATTGCAGTGCCAAGGGGAGCTGTAGTGTTCTGAATTGGCCCAAGTCAAAAAAGCTAATTCCTTTAGTGTATTTCTATGAGATGAGCCTGTTTCGTCATCAGCCAGGTGAAAATCACAAGTCTGATCACTTTAGAGAAACAACTGAAAGAGTTATCTGTGTAAGAGATAGACTGCTTGACAGACAGTATCTGTCTGATGTGACTAGCAATAGCCTCCACTTTGGTTGCAGGGGAGAACGAGCTTATAAATGTTACATTAGCATGTGAACATTTGCCAGTGCCTGTGAAGAGTAAATCAGACGTTGTCCAGCTCAACTGAGCTTCAGTTTTCTCTCTTTCTGATGGCTGTCCAGATGAGGAGCTTGCTGGCTCCCTAGAGACTTGGGACAGGCCAAGTTAGAGGGGCCAATTAAACAGCCATGCTTGGATTTATTTTTCAGCTAAATTTATGCCATCGCTGGCTTTCAGTATTTTTCCCCTCTCTGTATCATTGTCTTGTTTCCTCCCTCCATCCTGTTTTCTTTCTGCATGCACCCATGGCAGTAATTTGGATTAACTCCACAACCAGACACACATGAGTAATAGAATGTTACTTTTGTACTGTAATGATAGCATTGAATTAGGCTTTGAGAGAGGGACGTTTTGGACTTGATGTGATGCAGTCTATATACAGACACTGCCTCCTATGAGAAATAAATCCTTAAAATAACTGAAAAAGAATGCTGGCAGCTCATTATTATACATTAATTATATATATATATATATACATATACATGGACAACGTATATATATATATACGGTATATTATACATAAATTTTACGAACATTTCTATAACTCTTAAACATAACTAATAAACATTGAACATTTCTTCAAATTAATACAGTACATTGTGCCCTGCCCATTGTGATCGGTCTCTTTTCCAGACTCAGAAGGAATTTTGCAGAATATTTTTTTCTGCACTGATTTTGGGGAAAATTGGTGAAATATGAGATAGACACTGTGAAGAGATAAACACTGTGAAATATGTTCAAAAGAGTTGAGAAATTAGCCAAAAAGATTTAATTTAAAAACATGCAAGGGGCAATGGAACTTTGTATGTCAAGATTCTAGTTAAGAGAGCATTGATAATTATTAATAATTACTATTAAAATAATAGTGACATTTCCATCCATGGGACTTATATATATATATATATATATATATATATATATATATATATATATATATAAAACTCTTTTAGATAGTTTTCCTTTGTGTAATAAATAATTTTTATTTTGCTTTACAGTTGTTATGAACGTTTAAAAATACTTATGTTTTATAATTGTGCCTTCAGATTATTATCATAATGCATATTTGAATGATTGTATGGCACGCATGCATACCCCTGTTTAGCACGATTACCTTCTCTGAAGTGTAAACTTCTTTAAAACCTAGCTATGGCTCTGTCCATTTCCAGCCTCATGTCCTTTTTCACAGATGATAAAAAGAGCATATGAGGGGCGAGAAGTCTGGGCATGTAGAGCGTTGCAGCCTACATGCTGGTCTACTTAGCAGAGTTGTCAGGGCTAGCATGAGGGACAGTCTATCAAGTGTCAGTAAGTGTCGTCAGGGAGGGAGGAATAAATTATAATTAGTTATACGTGTTGAATGTGTTCAACTGAATTTATATATAAAAACTGTTAAACAAGATGAACAATCACTTAAAAGTATAGGTTAATATAATAATAATAATTAATCCCAACAATAACTATTTTATTAACTGTATTTTGTCCATTTTTTATTTATTTTTTTACTGGGAGCTGACCAGAGAGAAATAAATGCACTATAGCAAGCAGAATCTTCAAATGTTTAAAAATACATAAGTAAAAAACTGACACATTCTCATAAAATAGTTTTATTAAACTTCCCTGATTCACTCCGTTCACACCTCTCTGGGCACTGGCCATCCAGGGGCCAACAGCACCATCTCACTGCTGAAGGATCTCTTCTGGTGGCCCAACATGGCCAGGGATGTGAGAAGGTTCGTTCAGGGCTGTACCGAATGTGCCATCTCCAAGAGCCCACGCCACCTACCGTCTGTCAAGCTCCTTCCGCTGCCCACTCCCAACCGCCCTTGATCACACCTGGGAGTTGACTTCATCACTGATCTACCAGCCTCGGATGGTAACACATGTGTTCTTGTAGTCATTGATCGATTATCTAAATCTTGCCGTCTTCCCCTCAGGGGTCTACCCAAAGCCATGGAGACAGCTGAAATCATGTTTAAAAATGTCTTCAGATATTATGGAATTCCCGAGGACATTGTCTCAGACCGTGGCCCACAGTTAATCTCCAGGGTATGGAAGGCATTCTTCTCCCTCCTAGGTGTGACCATAAGCCTCTCCTCAGGTTACCATCCCCAATCCAATGGGCAGATGGAGAGGAAAATTCAGGAAATCGGGCATTTCCTTCTAACCTTCTGCCATGGCCACCAGAACTCTTGGAACCAGTTCCTAGGCTGGGCCGAGTACGCGCAGAACTCTCTCCGTCAGCCAGCCACGGGACTCACTCCCTTCCAGTGCGTACTTTGGTACCAGCCTCCCCTATTTCCCTGGTCCGGGGAACCATCGGATGTCCCTTCTGTCGATTACTGGTTCCAAGAGAGCGAGAGGGTCTGGGACGCAGCTCACCATCAGCTTCAGCGGGCAGTGCGCAGGGGTAAGACTACCGCAGACCTTCGAAGGGCTGAAACTCCATCTTACCAACCAGGCCAGAAGGTATGGCTGTCAACACGGGACATCAGTATGCGCCTGCCCTGCAAGAAGCTCAGTACCAGATATGTTGGCCCCTTCACCATCCTCAGACAGATAAACCCGGTTACATATCAACTCCACCTCCCTCCACAGTATAAGATTCACCCCTCCTTCCATGTGTCACTGCTCAAGCCTCACCATCCACCTGTTTCTCTCTCCACAGAGCATGGCCCGACGGAAGAACCCCCTCTACCGTTAATCCAGGAGGACGGCACCATCTACAAGGTCGACGAGATCTTGGACTCCCGGCGCCATGGTGGTCTCTTAGAATATCTTGTGGACTGGGAAGACACCATCACCTGAGTTCTAATGACACGCACCTGTCACGGATTAGCAATCACCCTCAGCTTCCATACAAAAGCACACACCTCACTTCACTCCAGTGTCCGATCTCATTTCATCGACGTAAACGCTCTCTCTCTCTCTCTCTCTCTCTGATATCCTTTCTAGATACATAGAAAGACTTTACCTGCCTGATACTTACCTCCTGTGTTTCCTCCAGTGTGTTCTCCTGTGTTCCGTTCCCTAGTCCGTTCCCGTCATCTGCTCTGTGGATTCCCTGTGTAGCCATCAACTGAGGTGTGTGCAGTCCTCTGTCCCTTCCACGATCTCCTGTGAGGACCCTATACGGAGTTACTCTTCTCATCTCCCTTCAGGACCATTACCCTAGTTCATATTCTCACCTGCCCTATCCATCCGCACCCCTTGCTGAAAATAAACATTGTACTTTTCTAACCCTCTGTGTGAGTCTCCTTCCGTAACAGCAGCAGCATTGGCTATCTTTGTCATTCACAATTTCAGCTGCGCAGACACCACATGTCAGTGGAAGAAGCCAAAGCCAGCTAAGAGCACACACTCAGTAGAGGAACTGTACCCCCCTCCGAATGAGCCAAAACTTTGTCTAGGGGGATCATTTGGGGCTACAAACAAAGCAGGGGCCTTTTTTTCCCTGAAGGAAAATGACAGCTACAGATCCGGGAATGGGCACTGGGCTTCCTGTCTGCTCATCTGGGGGAAAAGTACAAAACACACAATATTAATTTCATGAAAGATGAACCTTTCCATATGAAAACTTGACAAATACAAAACTAGAGCCAAACTAGTTTTAGTTTGGCTCTAGTTTTGTATTTTTCAAGTTACATGAAACAAATTAATAAGTAGTGAATAAATGAAATAATCATAACTAAAGCGAATGAATGAGTGAGGCATTAATAATGCACTTTATTGTAAATAAACTGACAGCTACAGATCCGGGAATGGGCACTGGGCTTCCTGTCTGCTCATCTGGGGGAAAAGTACAAAACACACAATATTAATTTCATGAAAGATGAACCTTTCCATATGAAAACTTGACAAATACAAAACTAGAGCCAAACTAGTTTTAGTTTGGCTCTAGTTTTGTATTTTTCAAGTTACATGAAACAAATTAATAAGTAGTGAATAAATTAAATAATCATAACTAAAGCGAATGAATGAGTGAGGCATTAATAATGCACTTTATTGTAAATAAACATGTGCAAACAATATACTTCCTCTTGTGAATTTATTTGGATGCTAATTACATTGTGCGAGCTGTCTGTTTAATACTGCGTGGTTTATATACATGTTGCTGCTGATTGGGCTGACATGTTTGACACACCCACCAAACAAGAGAAAACGCATCTCAAACCCAGTTGCACACCGTTTCCAGGAAACATGTTGTTCAAACCGGAAACCGTAGCAAAACGGTGCACACGGTTTGAGCTTGAACTTGCCCCATGTACAGTATAGCCGGTGTTCCGGTGAATTCAGTTACCCTGTTTCCTATAGAAGGCGGACGGGGTCAAAAGTCTTTAAACAGAATGCGTGAAATTTGACTGTGTCAACACGCACAATTTGCCCGCGTTAACGCAGCAATTTTGAATGCGTTTCTTTAGTACGTATGGACATCCAGATTTTGGCCGTGTTAAGGCATCAGTTTTTGCCGCGTTTATTTGTAAAGACGCTCAGTTTGACCGCATTAAGACGACAAAATTTTACGTATTTCTCAACTCACACATTTTGGCCGTGTTAAGGTGGCAATTTTGAACGTGTAATATTTTTTTACCCTCATATTTCTTTAGTTTATGGTCATTTATTAGTGTTGTAGCTAGTAAATTAATACATTTTGTTGTTTATTTTCTTTTGATAGTTTTGATAGTTATTACTCTTACTCCCAGGTCCGTGTACCTTCTGGTCATTTGAACAGAAATTAAGCACGATTTTTCTCTTTTTTTCATGGGTAAATTTTTTTATTATGCTTTACTATTTGTTTTGAATGTGTGAGCGGCCTTGAAACACCAATTTTCAACACGACAACCCCGAGCTTATTTTCAATAGGAAAGATGCGGCAAGCGAGCAAGCTTACTCACAAGATTCCTGCAGCTTTGTTTTGCAGGCTGTTTCCAGATAACATTAATAAATAAAAATATATATTCAAGGCTGCGTCACAAAAATTAACCGAAACTCAGCGAATGGTTTCCCATTTGTGGTCTGCAGAACAAAATGAGTAAACCATTTTAACTTGCAATATTATGAAATTAAAGAAACATCAAATCAAAATAAGTGTAATCAAGAAAAAAAGACAAAATTACAAAAATATGGATGAATGACGTTTGGGGCCTATGCCGTCTCCTAAGAAAGGCCCAGCCAGCGAGAAGAGTCATTTGAAATGCATAAAAGGTGTAAATAATAATAAATATTATTATTATTATTATTGTAAAATAATGAAAATTATTTGACATTTACATTTTAGTCCTCCCCTTATTAATTTCTAACCTGCACCGCCTGCATATGATCTAAATAGCTATTTTTTCTCCATGCCTTCAAATATTAGTATTACAATGTATTACAGTGTCAGATTACAATTGTCACGAATCCAGTCCATGAACTTCCTTCTGCTAGCCATCAGAGGTCATCCTTTCCGATTTCACATCTGCACAACTATAGTTTAAAACTGGTTAGTGTCTTCTGCTAGTTATCAAAGCATTAAAAAACTATCTGAACTGATAAATAACAGATTGGAGATTAAAATAATAGCAGATTTGTCTCATTTTAAATGAATAATAAAAACTGAGATGAAAAATGTACTTAAGCCAGAATTTTATGTTCAGCGATATCTTCAAAAGATTTTTGAATTTTGGCGCACATTTTTTTTCTATATAATGTTGATATGGTAACTAATAAATATTGTAAATTTGGTTATGCTAGCATGTGTGGAGATATTCAAACCACGTGTGTTACAACTTACTTTGTTACTTTGTGTTACTTGTTACTGTCACGAATCCGGTCCATGAACTTCCTTCTGCTAGCCATCAGAGGTCACCCTTTCCGATTTCATTGACTCTCGCACTACACACTGTTGCACATCACCCCGGACTACATATCCCATCATCCATTGCACGGATTGCACACAGCTGGTACACTGATTGCACCCAGCTGTTTCATATCACTCCCTCACTATTTAACACTCACTCTGATCCCTTCCCTCTGCCGAGTATTGTTTAGCGCTTATCTCAGATAGCTACACTACAGAGCCCTCATTTGTTTCCCTGCATTAGCTGTTTTCTCCGGTTTTGATCTTCGCCTGTTTTCCTGGATTTCTCCCTTTAGCCTTGCCCCTGTGACTCTGTCTGCCAATCGTCGACCCACGCTAGCCCTAGGACTATTCTTGTGTCTTGCCCGCCATATACCTGTCTGCCTCTGTTTGACCCTGCCTGCTTTATGACCACGTCTCTGTCTTCTCCACAATAAAGCTTTGCGAATGGATCCGCACGTCTCACGTCTTGTCAGCTCCGTAACAACAATGCGCATAGCAACTAACAAGGCTAAATATAAGGATATATTATGTATATATTTGGAGAACATGCTTGGCAAATTTTCGTAAGGGGCCTTTAAACCTGATGGCTGTTCATAAGCCTTCATTAACCCCTTAGCTGTCAAAGATCGGCGACGGCCCAAGATTATTATTGTTTCACTTTAACAGCACTTTAAAACATCACACTCTTACGTGATCTCGACAAACTGTGCATCAGTAGAAAGATTAAAGACTCTTGCTTCGATATTTGACCACTGTTTTGATAAAACATTGTTGCAGTGACAATTTAGTAATTTATGGCAGGAGTGCAAAATAATAAATCCGTATGTCAAATTTTGGAACAGGAATTCACCACGCATTCATTTTCAGTCATGTCTGCAGCGGTTTATTTGTGTTCACGTAGCTTCACTGAACAGCATCAATAAGGGCTTAGAGTCCAAATATGCATATACATGGGGATGTATAGCTACTGTGTATATATTCTGCTTGATTGTTAAAATTAATAAAATGTAACCTAGATAAATGTGTGCTGTTAGACGCATATATATATTATACAGTCGTTTGTGCGGAGAGTGCAAGCTGAAGCGTGCTTTGCAGGACATGGAGGCGCCAGCGCAATCACTTTCATTTTATTCTTAAGAGTGGAAACTTAACATACGCCATTCTTTTTGCTCATAAAGGTAAGAGTAATACTTCATTCGGAATTGTAAAGGGTCTACTTTTATTTGTGTTCACTCACAATATCTTCAAAAACCTGTGCTTTTGTAAAATAAGGAAAACAAACAGGATGCACTTTCTGTGGTCTTGGTCTTGAGCAGGATCGCTTCACAATGTTGAACCGACACTCAAATACTTGCCTCCTCACAGACATGATAAATATATCTAATAGAATGCTTTAAATACTTTGAAACGAAATAATTCAAATCAAAAACAAAAACTCTTTTATTATGTAGGCTAATCCGTAAAGATGTATTTCTCTCTAAAGGCGCACGTCCTGAGGAGATGGAGAGTTAGAAGCGTCAACTTCATCTTGTGACACTGACTCAGAAAATACCCTATTGACCCGAATATAAGACAATGTTTTTTTCTTGGAAATACATCTGAAAAAACACGGTCGTCTTATATTCAGGGTCTAGACTTTGACATGTCAATAATACACCCACAACAATAGGTGGCGCCAAATACGCATAAAACGAGTGTGCCATGAAATACGTAATGTAATGCGTGTTGTAAAGATCGCAAGTAAAAACAAAAGAAAAAGAAAACCTTACAGTTGCATAAGTCGTGACAGTCACGTTAGTCTGATAGGACCAAACTCTCTTTGTGATTTTAAAACGTAAGACTTGATTTGAAGACTACGGTAAGATTTAACTTCTACTGTTAATAAGATTTTGGTAGGCTACTATTAGATGGACAGCATAAATGTCCTAATTCAGATGGGCTACCTGTTTTTTTTTTTTTTAAAGTGTATATTTTTTTAATGTGATTGTTGGTACATTTGACCAGTTTTTACCATACTTTCAAAACAAAAATTAAAATAGGAAAATTATGCAATATGAAAATAATTGAAGACAAAATGTGTTTTACAAAAGGTACATCTGGAAAAAGGGGGCTCGTCTTATCATCAGGGTCATCTTATATTCGGGCCAATACTATGGAAGCCCGTTTCCGCCACTGAATAAAAAATATATAATTCTGTAAGTCATAATGAGAAACTTTCTCAAAATAATGACTTAGTGCTAGCGCCATCTGTTGGTCAAAGCCATGCAGGAACACCGCTAACATTGCTTTGTTCTGTAATCTAAAGTGTATAATGCTATAGTCTGTCATTAAATAACGATTTCAGATAAATTATCTGTATGTAGTCTTTTGTGTAATGGTTACTCTGCCAGATAGTTATGGCTTCAAACATTCCAGACCAATATTTCAGTTAAGAAATCCAGGCATTTTATGAAGAAATGAAAGCCATTACACATATAAACTTAATTTATAGATGTGTATTTCAATGATTTATTAGTTTTATTAGCTGTCCCTTTCATGCATCACATGCAATGTTAGCGGTGTTCCTGCATGGCTTTGACCAACAGATGGCGCTAGCGTGCTGTCACTCTTGCGTTGCGCAGGCGTCGAGTAAGTCTTTTTTTTCTTTTTTTTTTGGATTAGGCCAAATCATTATTAGGAGAAAGTTAAATCCGTCCGAGTTGATTTGGCCAAATCGGTTTGGGCCAATACAAACAAGTTATTGATCATGAGCCCAACATCCAGCAAGTCAGGAAAACATTCAATCTACCTGACTTTCATCTTAAACCTTAAAATCTTAAACACAGTTAATGCTGTTAAATAGAGAGAGAAAAATACATAAAAAAAAAACTTCTAGCGTATTCTTAAACGTGGACCTCATTATTGAAGTACACTCTCTAAGTTTTCTAAGTTAATTCGAAGGCTATAAGGTTGTAATGATTTTAGTTCAAAACTTTAAGTGCCATTGTTAAAAATGCTTTATTTGCGTTTCATAGACCATCAGTTGTTAGCTTTCAAATTTCATGCCATTTGTAATTTCACAGTATTTTCACCTCCTAAATTATAGGCTACACTTGTGATTTGTGAAGTCACAATTCTATATTGGTAGGCTACTCAGGCCGATGACATTTTTTGTATGACAAAAATTATTTTTAGAATAATTGTACACAAATTAAGCAAAACAATTGTGATTATTTCTGAGAACTTTTTACCTGCATGCAGACAGCCTACATTATGGTACAGTACAAATATTTGAAGCGTCCCTTATTCTGTCCCTTATTTTCTTAAAGAATAAACACTTATTTTCTACAAGAATACAAGAACAAACACTATTTTCTTAAAGAATAAAAGATAAAGAATCACAATTGTCCCTTTTTTCCATTTCTGAAGTTAATTGGCAACCCTAACGATGACATAATTATCTTTTGGCTCCCCTGACAGCGGCACCTTGCTCAAAAAAAAAAAAAAAAAGGTCAGTTGTTGGAGATATGCGAGCAAAAAAATGATAAATCAAAGAAAATGCCTAATAGAAAGCGCAAAAGGTGGCACTAAAAAGGGCCAGTACAAAAAAAAAAGTGGGCTTCATATTATTTTGGAATGCTTGAATGATGACATTTTATGAAATTGGAAGAATTTCCACTCGCAAAATGCAAATATATTTTTGTATATGTACACAAAATAATCTTTTTTTTATTTTTTTATTTAAGTTTTCATAAATGTTTTACTAAAATTGCACATTTTAAAATTAACAGGATAACATTAATAACAGAAATGACAAAAATGAATTGGGGTAAACTGCTGGGATTATTGTGCATGTCTGGAGGAGAAAGGGTTGGATAAAAGTGGAGTAGATGATGTGCTTACTCACTCGTAATGCCTGACTCTGTCGAGTCTGTCTCTCTCCCCCATTCAGAGCGCTCCATCAGTACTCACGCAAGCTGCCCACAACACTGCTGTCACAAACAAATGCATTATTAAATCACACATACATAGACTTCCCCATAAAATAATGAGAAAAAACTTACAATAATATAGCATCAATATACACTAACTGCATAGCAACATATTACTCACATTTATCACAATATTCACAATTAAGTAGAAGTGAATTGTTTTATAGATAGTAGAGGAAAGTGAAAGGGTTGTTGATTGGCTGTAGTGACATCTCTTTAATTTGGCACATGCTTGGCTGTGGTTTTGTTCCATGCTGTAGTGTTTCACATTCATAACACACATACACTCATTTGAATTAAAAAAACATGGTAATGCATTTGACTACTCTTTTTTTTTTTTTACCCAGGTACTGACTTGTATAATGTGTAAAACAATAAGCATGGTTCTCCATTGATAAATCTCAGTCATTCAGAAGAGTTGCACAAATCTATCCAACCAAATTTTCCAAATGGCTTGTCCTGTATAGAGTGACAGGGATGCTAGAACCTATTAGCATCTCTGGCCATAGAAACAACCTAGATGGAGTCCATTCAGGGCCGGATTTACCTCTTTTCGTGACATAGACAAAACAAAATTTTGAGCCCCCTTCCCTATTAAGATATTAAGCCTATTACCACCCAAGCAAACTTCAGGAGTACAGTATTTCTTTAATAATTTTAACGGTCTGGAGTCACAATCACACATCAATTGTTCAGATGATTTGTTTCAAGACATTTGACATGTTTCTGTCCTGAAATCACGTGGGTGTTGAACTAGCTCATTTTTTACACACCTCATCCCAAACCTTCCGTTGCAAATTCCAAAACGACATTTTAGAGCTAATAACAGAGGCTTGAGCCATTTATATGCAGGCTAACATAGTTATTAATGCAGTCTAACGCCGTTATTAGAGAGAGCGAGAGGGAGAGAGAGATTAAGAGCATGTGGATACTTGCGTCTGTGCGTCTCTCAGCAGTATTCAGCAGCAGCGTCTACTAATAGCGAATCTTTAAGTTGAACTGCTTCAAGAACCTCGCTACTGAGAAACGCAAAACTATTTTATTGATAAAGTCGCAGGGCAGACGCAGCTCTGACAACAAGTTTCTGTCCGCGTTTGTGCACAAGTGCGTGTCTGTACTGTGTGCGCGTCTGTGAGAGAGAACGAGAGAAAGAAAAGTGATTTCTGTACATAAA
>NW_015506245.1:270897-288939 GCF_001515645.1 Sinocyclocheilus grahami | reverse complement strand
TGTAGTGTTTCACATTCATAACACACATACACTCATTTGAATTAATTAAAAAAACATGGTAATGCATTTGACTACTCTTTTTTTTTTTTTACCCAGGTACTGACTTGTATAATGTGTAAAACAATAAGCATGGTTCTCCATTGATAAATCTCAGTCATTCAGAAGAGTTGCACAAATCTATCCAACCAAATTCTCCAAATGGCTTGTCCTGTATAGAGTGACAGGGATGCTAGAACCTATTAGCATCTCTGGCCATAGAAACAACCTAGATGGAGTCCATTCAGGGCCGGATTTACCTCTTTTCGTGACATAGACAAAACAAAATTTTGAGCCCCCTTCCCTATTAAGATATTAAGCCTATTACCACCCAAGCAAACTTCAGGAGTACAGTATTTCTTTAATAATTTTAACGGTCTGGAGTCACAATCACACATCAATTGTTCAGATGATTTGTTTCAAGACATTTGACATGTTTCTGTCCTGAAATCACGTGGGTGTTGAACTAGCTCATTTTTTACACACCTCATCCCAAACCTTCCGTTGCAAATTCCAAAACGACATTTTAGAGCTAATAACAGAGGCTTGAGCCATTTATATGCAGGCTAACATAGTTATTAATGCAGTCTAACGCAGTTATTAGAGAGAGCGAGAGGGAGAGAGAGATTAAGAGCATGTGGATACTTGCGTCTGTGCGTCTCTCAGCAGTATTCAGCAGCAGCGTCTACTAATAGCGAATCTTTAAGTTGAACTGCTTCAAGAACCTCGCTACTGAGAAACGCGAAACTATTTTATTGATAAAGTCGCAGGGCAGACGCAGCTCTGACAACAAGTTTCTGTCCGCGTTTGTGCGCAAGTGCGTGTCTGTACTGTGAGAGAGAACGAGAGAAAGAAAAGTGATTTCTGTACATAAAAAAGGTTGAAGACATGGAAATAGTTTGTCATTTTTACCCTATTGTTTGTTATATTTATTTGCTCAATGTTTTGTTGGGGTTTTGGTTCTTTTACTGTTGTAGATATCCCCATAGTATAACAAAAATATTATATATCTCTTCATTGTGTTTGGGCCCCCCCCCTGGACGAGCAAGCATAGGCACGTGCCTAGAATGCCTAAATCCAGCCCTGAGTCCATTACAGTAATAGTAAAATCCTAACTGCTTAAAAAAAAGTGGTTCTTAATTTTAATATAGAATAATCTCATTCTTCACTGTCATTATTATTTTACAGTAATACAATTTAAGCAAGATCATTTATTAGAAAATAAAAGAGAAAATATATCTAGAAAATCAGAATTGTCATTCAATTCGCTTTGTAAATCAGAAGAGAGAAAAGGAGCTAATAGTGGACAGACGGAATATGTGTTGGTTTTAGTAAACCAGTATTTGAGTAATCAAATCACGTTATGCTCTTCGAGCCACATGGATTAGCACATAGTTGAAATAGTCTATGCTACCAGGCACTCTCTATTCTTACAGCACTGAGAGATGATTGTGACACCCTGTGAGTTCTGAGCTGTGTGTATGAAGTTGTGCAGTGTGTTGTCATTTTTCTTCTTCAGTAGGATGAAGGGTGAAGGTGGAAAGTGATGCTGATTAGAGAACAACTTACTCCATTCCTCCAGGCTTGACTGTATTTGGGCCAATGCACATGTGTGTGTGTGTGTCTCCATTGTGTATTTGGGACAACAGTCCCCTATGAGTGTATAAATGTGTCTGTGTGTATGTAGTGTGAGTTATTGAGTTAGTTTGACCATATCAGTCTCCTCTGATCTGTCCTTGATCCAACACAACTACAGAGAGACTAATTATAAAGCCAGACAGAGAATATATAAAGATTAAGACTTTTGGCATTACTAAAAATATATGCTAGGCCGTTTTAATTGCTGTTTGTTTAATAGAAAATCATATAATATCAATATAATGCTCCATTTCCTTCCTAAAAGGGGAAAAAACAAACAAACCAAAACTTTTTCTTTTTGCAGGAGAACTGTGAATATGAAATTTGGCATGTAAAAAAAAATAAGATTTATCATGTAAACATGACTGTGCTTTTCTTTGCTGTTCTCTAAGATACAAAATAATACATATTCCCATTTCAAAACAAAATGATTGTCATTATTTTGTACAATAAAATCACAGACATTTTGGCAAAATAGTTTTACAAAAGGGCAATGCCAAAACAAATGTACCACAGTTTCAGGGCAACTGACACAAAAGGAGCAACTAAAATCAAAATCAGATTTAAATTTGACCAAATAATATCTGGCTGGGTAAATCCTGTGTATAAATCAAATAACTCCAGGTCGATAGATGGCAGTAGTGTGGCCCATAGATATCTATGGTGTGGCCGGCGGAAATGTTCGCCAGAGACTTCCGTTTCCGTTTCGCCGCTGGAAAACGTTTAGCGTTCACCGTGGGTGTAGAGAAGTCTAGAAACATTTCAGAATATTTTGAAGCCTTAAATAACTAGCGGGTTATCTTTATCAACGTAATTTGGTGTGGCGGACGAAAAAACGGGAATTAAATAGTAACGAAGAAACTTTATGCCGCTGTAAAACAGCTGAATAAAGTGAGAGGTAAGTGTTTATGTTGAGGTCGATTCGTTTGCTATGGAAACCCTTCTTTAAAACATTATCATGGTAATCACAACAGCTGTCAAAATGTTATAGTTGCTACTGTAATCAAATGTAGCAATTTGGTAACCACGACTGTTATAATCAAAGTATTACACAAAATACATTTTCAGGCATAACACTAACTATAGCAGGGTTTCCCAGGGTGGCCGCGGGTCCTTAATGTCTTAAAGTTTTCCTAAAATAAGGCCTTAAGTCTTAAAATGTCTTAAATTCAGATTCAGTAGGTCTTAAATATTTTTGGTCACATTACCACTAAAATTTCATTTTTTTCATGATATTTTGGAATGGGTTCATGTAAGTTTACTGAAAAATGGCTTGAGAATTGTACTTGCCCGACAGGACTAATAGCCCGGTTAAAACTTAAGTGACAAAATATGATCACGCATCAAAACGCGCGAATGATTCTTCTGATTTTATTACATTCAGCTTTAAACAGCGATTGAGAATGGATAGTGTATTTCTATGATCAATGTCGCGCTGTTGAGGCTCGTGCTGCCTGTCTCTGTGAGCGACTTTCATGGAGAAATCAAATGAGCGTACGGCACCCATAAAGAAACTCACAGAACAAACACACTGAGGTAAAAATTCTAAATGTTTAGTTTATTTATAGCATGATATAGTCAAGTAACATACCATGACAAGGGAGCTATTTTGCTGAATATTTTCACGATTGCAAATGTTACATTGATTTTAGTTCAACAAACAAGTAGTAAAGTATATGAAGTTTCTTACATTTTTAGACACAATTGACTATTTTGTAATATTTCACCAACGAAAATAGGTCCAAACAAAGATCAGAACAGAATTATTGCGCCCATTCTCCAAGCCACACCCGGCGTTTTTGTTACTGAATGATTCAGGGGTTTGAAGGAATCGGTTGAATGAATAAGGGACTTACCGCCACCTACTGGCGGTTTAGTCTCATGCTTAAAAGGATGCATTTTTCCCCAACATTTCTTATTTGTATGTTCAAAATTTTATTTGCAACATTAATCCCATAACATTATTTATTGCTATTGTAATTTTGTAATTTTGTATTTGATTTGATTGGTAACAGCCCTGTAGTGTATTCAATTTCTTGATCAATTGTAAGAATTTGACTTGAAAGATGACGCATACATTTAATAAGGTAAAAAAAAAAATATTGGCCTTTATAAAGGTAAATGACATCCTGTGGTAAATATTAAAAGCATGCAGATTTAAGTATGTAAAAGCTGACAGAAAACTGATGAAAATATTGCTTCAGAATAAATTGTTTACACCACCAAAAATCTTGGTGATGCGACACTTTTGTTTTGTGGGAATATTTTGTATGGGATATTGTCTGCTGATATGAAAAGTTCACTGTATATCGTAATAACAAATAGAATTTTTGACAGCGATGATATTTTGTTTTCTTTTTACATTTTAAACGCGTTAAAAATTACATATACGTATGTAATATAATGTGTATTTTCATCACAGGCTTGGTCTTAAATTTCACATAAGGTGGTATTAAAAAGGTCTTTAAAAGTCTTACATTTAACTTGTTCATATCTGTAGACACCCTGTTATAGTTGTTACTGTAATCAAATGTAGCAATTTGGTAACCACGACTGTTATAATCAAAGTATTACACAAAATTAATTTTCAGGCATAACACTAACTATAGCAGGGTTTCCGCGGGTCTTAAAACGTCTTAAATTTAGTTGTATCAAATTTAAGGCCTTAAAAAGTCTTAAATTGTACAAGAAAGTCTTAATTATGATATCAAGATGTCTTAAATTTGGGGACGGAAAGACCAGAATTGCGATATGGCTGAATGTGACGATTAAACTTCAAAAGGCTATGATTTCATGAAATAAACATGAGCGCTGCACGTTCAAAGTCCGGTGCTGCACTGCTTTGTGTACAGCGTTACCGGGGAAACAGTTATATTTCTACCAAATGCTCCACCTGTTGTCAGCGAATGAATGAGCATTTTCAATAAAACTGTTGTTTTGTTCAGAGTTCAGACAAATGCAAAAATCGACCCATGTTTTTACCCTGCAAACACGCAGATCTTTAAATGTGAACTGGTGGATCGATAAGAAGACAATGCATTATAAAATTCTAAACAGAATAGGGGTGTGCGATAATATCGTACATTAGGCACATACATTAGATGATGAAGTCTAGTAGGTTAGACTAGTGTGCGTGCGCATTTATAGTGCGTTATTTCACTGCATAGTTCAGACAAATGCAAAAATCGACCCATGTTTTTACCCTGCAAACACGCAGATCTTTAAATGTGAACTGGTGGATCGATAAGAAGACAATGCATTATAAAATTCTAATAGGGGTGTGCGATATGCACGGTCTGCGATAATATCGTAACGGTTGTTTTAATGATGTGCAATTTGATATTATCGAGTATATCGCGAAAAGCAAACAAAACACCTACAGTGTTAACGCGCTAGTCTAACCTACCAAGTCTAGTAGGTTAGACTAGTGCGCATATGCATTTATAGTGCCTTCTTTCACTGCATGCATCAGCATTTAGAATTATATAATTCAAGATATGGGGCAAAAATATATATATATTAATATAATTTCATATAGTTACCATCACACGAAGAGTGCAGTTTTTTTTTCTCCAAAAGTCAGCATGATTACAAATGTGATATTGATTTTATAAAATAGTTCAATAAACAATAAGTTAATATTAAGAGACTTAGCCTACGTTTTAGATGCCATATTAACTGTTTTTGCTCTATTTCTCCAACAAAAAATAATTTCAAACACAGCCACAGCTCTGTTTTTCGTCATGATGGTGTTTCATTCCTGAATGAATCAACCGTTTAAATGATTCGGTTCAATAGCAGTGACTCACTTAACAGTTGTGCAATTTGATATTATCGAGTATATCGCGAAAAGCAAACAAAACACCTATAGTGTTAACGCGCTAGTCTAACCTACCAAGTCTAGTAGGTTAGACTAGTGCGCATATGCATTTATAGTGCCTTCTTTCACTGCATGCATCAGCATTTAGAATTATATAATTCAAGATATGGGGCAAAAATATATATATATTAATATCATTTCATATAGTTACCATCACACGAAGAGTGCAGTTTTTTTTTCTCCAAAAGTCAGCATGATTACAAATGTGATATTGATTTTATAAAATAGTTCAATAAACAATAAGTTAATATTAAGAGACTTAGCCTACGTTTTAGATGCCATATTAACTGTTTTTGCTCTATTTCTCCAACAAAAAATAATTTCAAACACAGCCACAGCTCTGTTTTTCGTCATGATGGTGTTTCATTCCTGAATGAATCAACCGTTTAAATGATTCGGTTCAATAGCAGTGACTCACTTAACAGTGACTTGCTGCCACCTACTGGCGGTTTTAATTTCACATTTAAGGTACCGTTTAATTTTTAAAATAATTTCAAACATCAGTTTTTAATGTTTTATGTTTAAAATAAAATAAAAAAAATTATGCATTTGTAACTGCAGGTTAAAGTATTCCATGTGCCTCAGAGCTGCATTAAGCAGTGTGTAAATGCATTTAAATGCCACTTCTAAAGCAGCTTCTGTGTTTCCTCTGCATTGCAAACATCAATTTTGTTGATACTGATTTCATTTCCTTGGTAACAGCCCAAATGCAAGAATTTGACTAAAGATAAAAATGGCCATAAAACTTCTTGGAAATAATTAATTTCTATCACTGTTGTGAACTGACCACACAGAATATGAAGAATATCAAAAACATTCAGGAGTCAGCTGTCAGCACAATTAGAGATAAGGTACCAGCACAATAACACACTCAGTAAAATATTGTCTAATTATCGTTAGATAAAATCCCAGAATATTATCGAAATATCATTTTTTTTGTCAATATCGCACACCCCTAATTTGTTATTTAATTGATATAATAATGTATCGATAATAATTGTTTAAATTAATATAATTAATACTTTTGACTCGTTTGTTTTCTTAAAAATGGGTTAAAGGCTGAAATGTGAAGTTTATCATTTTATAAAACTTTTTGTTTTTATGAAAACTTGTATCTGAACTATAAATTATGCTTATTACAGTTTAATATGGTGCTATAGACATTGCCCAACCCCGCTCATATGGTGTTGATTTTATTTGTGCAGGTCTTAAAAAGGTCTTAAAGGGTTACTTCACCCAAAAATGAAAATTAGGCTGTGTTTTACTCACCCCAGAGCGATCTTAGGTGTAAATGACTTTCTTCTTTCAGACGAATCCAGTCGGAGTTAGATGAAAATTTGTCCTGGCTATTCCAAGCTCTATCATTGCAGTCAGCAGGTGTTGCAGTGCTTCAGTCCAAAAGAAGTGAAATAAAAAAGCGCCCAACCATAAAAAAAATGTCTCGCATGGCCCCGGGGGGTGAACAAAGGCCTCCTGTAGCGAACCGATGCGTTTTTGTAAGAAAAATATCCATATTCAAAACGTAATAATCACTTTAATCTAGCTTGCGCTCACTGTTGTAAACTGAAGCAGCTCCGGGCGGATGACGTATGAGGTCGGCGTTGCGCATGCACACCTCAGAAGTGACGCACGCAGAGAGATAAAAAAACTACGGTCACTAATTAGAAGTACAAAACGAGGATTTGTAAAGAATGTCAGAGGATTTTCGATATAAGCCAAGAGGAGACTGGTTTTCCTTTGTTAAAGTAAGGAAACTTTCCTTCCTTTGATCCTGTAAACAAACGTTGGTTTTCACAAGACTCACCGGCGCATGCGCAGAGACGACCTCATACGTCATCCGCCCAGAACTGGTTCTGTGTACAACTGTTGGCGCAAGCTACATTAAAGTGATTATTACATTTTGAATATAGATATTTTTCTTACAAAAACGCATCGATTCGCTTCAGGAGGCCTTTGTTCAGAGCCGTGTGAGACGCTTTTTATTTAACTTCTTTTGGACTGATCATGCAACACCCGTTGAGTGGCATTAAACAGCTTGAAAGATCAAAGACTATTTTTAATATAACTCCCGACTGGATTCGTCTGAAAGAAGAAAGTCATACACCTAGGATGGCTCTGGGGTGAGTAAAACACAGCCTAATTTTAATTTTTGGGTGAACTAACCCTTTAAAAAGGTCTTAAATTTGAGCTTAAAAATCCTTTTTTAATATAGTATAATAGCAGGGGAAACACTGCTTGGCCTCTTTGAAAACTTATTACGGGTATGTAATGTTGTCTCGTATGTTTATAGGTTTAGAGCCGCTTAAGTGATCTCTTGAGGCAATTACACCATTGAACTGAATCATGCATCAATTTATTGCACTGATTTGAAGTCAGACTGATTACCATAATGTTTGGAAGAAGGTTTTTGGTCAGTCAGCATTTGTAGTAAATAATTATGTTTGATTCTATATGTTTCAGTTCTGCATATTTATATTAGAAATACTTTTTTGTGATTTTGCGACCACATCTTTCTGTCAATTCAAAGTGTGATTTAGTAAATTGGAGCTGCCAGAAAGTGGATTGTGGAGAATGTATAATTATGCATACATCAGTTGTAATCACATTCAGAAATAATGAAAAACATTTTCCTACTGTTACATAATTTGTCATTGAAGATGTGTGAACTGGAAAACAGTCAAAGAAGGACATTGAGAACAATTACAGACAGCTCTTTGTAAAGGAGCTCAACTAAACCATAAGACTTATCTGTTAATGTGAAACTAATTATAAACTAAAGCAAGTTTGTGATTTTAGTATTGCATTTTGTTTGTTTGTTAGATTTTCCCCTAGCATGTCTCTGCCCAAGCGTGAGGTTGATGAGCTGAGACCATGGGTGGAACGTACAGTAAAGAAGATCCTTGGTTTTTCTGAACCCACTGTGGTCACAGCAGCATTACATTGTGTAGGAAAAGGCCTGGACAAAAGAAAAACCACAGGTAAGAAGCTTACCTTGTAGATGTCTAGTACAGATATAGTGACGACATGGTAGTTCTACTTTAGGGGTGAATGTCTGGATAGATGGAAGAAACAGTCAGCCAGTTGGAAAAGATTATCCCTTCCTAAAGACAGTTTTTTACTTGATGCTGTGATTTCCAAATAATATTTTCAGTGATTGATATCTATGTATCTCTCTCGCTCTCTCTCTCTCTCTCTCTCTCTCTCTCTATATATATATATATATATATATATATATATATATACGCAACGATAACATTTTTTAATCGCATGATTTTATGCACAAAATTCAATAATGAATTCAAAAGTAGTGTATTGTGCACTTTTTTCATTTAAAAGTACTGCTATATGAACAAAAGTGCAATTACATTTGGTTTGCAAACACTTTAAACATAAGGTGCTTTTTTTGCTGCAGTATTCCTTTTACATAGTAGCAGTTAAAATATTTCTTGTAAATCTCACCTTATAACATTAATGTAATCAAATTAAATCTAAAACCAAAGCTATTTGCCACTGCCAGAGCATTAACGTTTTTATATAAAATATTGTATAGTTTATAGAAAAACAAGTTATGCTCAGAGACCAGAGCCTCGATCATAACATTATAACAGGTACCTTCTGAGTAGAGACATGCACGATCACGGGACAACACTTGATGGGCGAGTGTGAGTGCGGGCGGGTAGAGACTCGTGTGTGCGGGATGCGGGAGAATAAGGGTGTACTCGCACTAGGCGTTTTGAACCGAGCACGTTTGACCCCCAAAGCCCGGTTCGTTTGACTAGTGTGAGCATTCCGTGCCGCGCTCGGGCGCAGTTCATTTAGCCGTCCCTGGCCCGGTTGGAAGAGGTGGGACGGTTCGGTTGCGCTCGGGTGCTGTACACATGCAGTGTGAGCACTAACCGCACCAGAGCACGAAACGGATACTGTTTTGTGTGCGCTTTCGTCATTACGACCACAAAAACATATTCTATTACTACTACTACACTACACTTTTCAATTAAAGGGGTGGTTCACAGTTTTTTTCTAGAACGTCATGCCCCTCACCTCAGCAGCATGTGCTCCGGTTGTATTGTAAACAATGGCATCGTCTATATTGCTTATCAGTTTGAGCCCTGATAAAATGAATGAATGATGAAATAGAGGATATTAGTGAAGAGGATCGTGCAGAACCTGTGCAAGCACGGCTCTTAATGGTATGTTTTCTTGATTGTTGTTGTTTCATACTTTTAGATACGCTGTTATTTGTAAATGCTACTGCTTCTGTTAGCTTTTAATATAACGTTTTATTTAAAGGTTTAATACAGTACAGCAACCGCACACGCGTCCATGTATAATGCTTCTCATAGATATGTGAAAATAAGTGTATAAATGGAACAGATCATTGTTGGAGCTGAGCTGAATGAGAGAGAGAGAGAGAGATGCAGAGTGTGTGTAGAGCAGGGGAACACGAGGAACAGTATTGAGAACCGCTGCTTTAGAACATTGATTTTGAAACTTGTGAATCCATTAGAATCGTTAGAAGACAGAATCACGATTCATATATGAATAGATTTTTACGTGCACCCATTGTTTTCTATTCCTCTTCTCTAAAGCAGCGCAGCATGGCCTCGCCCCCTTCATTGCATGTTCCCAGGGGCGGCGTTTGTCTGTGTTTGTGATGTCACAAACCCGGGAAGTAGCTCGTTGTAGTCCCTACAAGCCGTTTTTGTAGGCATTAAACTGCCAGAATTTTAAAAGATATCTCCGTTTACTTTGAACTTTCAGTGCTGCAACTTTGCAGATATTGTTTATGCTCAAACAGCAACATTACACATTAACTAACGTTAAAAAAGTAAAATCGCAATCAACCACCCCTTTAATTTAATTAAATGAAGTATATTTAGGTTTATAATGGCTCTGGTTCTCACCTTATTGATGAACAAGAAATGTAGTTTGCGAGTAAAGCTGCAAATTATTTAATTAACGTCAGCGGCCTCCGTAATAATTCTCTGATACATACAAGTGAAAATCAATGCACAACATAAATTATAAATTAATTATTATTAATTATTCAGCAGAAGATTAGCGAAAGTGGTTTTCTTCATTATCTCGTACATGACGTAAGCATGCTCCGCCCAGGAAAGTTTAGTGCAAGTGTGAGTGCAGGCCAGCGGGGGAGTGGGGAGGGGGGATAATCGCGCTCGGGCTCGGTTCAAGGCAACCGTGCCTAGTGTGAGTTAGGGCTGTCAAAATGACTGAAAAACTAAATTAGAATTTTCTACTTAAATATTATCCAAATTCGAATTTAAAAGGCATAATTTCAGTTAGGGTAAAAAAAGCTTTTGGCTTCTCTCCTGAGGCCAAAAGAGGGCACATCGCGCAAAATATTATGCCCGTTTCTTCAAAGCGTAATAAAATAACACGACTATCTTTGTAAAAAAAGTGCATACTGTTTAAAATAATGTTTATAAACCATATATAATTAAGAAAGTTGCTTAAACAATTAGAAAAAAAAAACAGCACCATGCATGTATGTATAGTTTAATACAAAGGACCGAAAAACAATCACAAAGAGTAGGCTACTTTTTTCATTTAAAAACATGAGATACAGTGGGATGGGGAAAAAAAGTTGAACTTGCATTCATTTTACATGGCTTTCTAAACATGCCGCTCTCTTGTGCCAGACGCGAGTGCATCGCTGATTAATGTCCCTCTAGAAAATGTGATAAATAAGCGTTCTGTGTGAATGGCTTGGTTTCAGTTTTGACGTAAACAACATCTTCTCCATACTGATGCTCTCGTTATCCGCAATCTACTGAATGAACAACGTAGCAGAGCCGCATCTAGTGGGTTCAACTGGATATGCTAACAAAAGCATTAAAATGCAGTGACACGTACATCGTCGTCGCATTTCGTGCTGGCTGCCTGACGGCTGACGCAGACCTAAAATTAGTTTGACTAGTGTGATCGTTCCATGCAGCGGTACGTTTAGCTGGCCCTGGCTCGGTTGGAAGAGGTGGGCCAGAGCGCGGTTCGCATGTAGTTTGAGTGGAGCGGGGAACTTATGATACGTGCAGCATGATTGCGTGAACATTTCTGTGCGGAAAAAGTGATAGATCTGTAAAGCAATATATTGTTAAAGGGCCGTGTGCTTCCGCGTCCCAAACGACTCAAAATAATAAACCACAAAGTTAACAAAACCATGCACTTCACTGTGCTGAGTGAGAGTGCTTTTCTGCTGCCTTCACGTGCTATCGGAAACTTCCTATTTCCCATTTATGAAGTCGTGAGCGCTTTATGTGAGCGCTGCTGCAGTCTTAGGCCCACCCCAAATGCTCTCATTGGTTGAGACGCATGATGACCCCATCCCAAGCCAGTACCGATCAACATCCCTTTAACACGATAACGCATTAACTTGCCTAGCCCTAATACTTAAAATATATATATATATATATATACAGTGGGTACGGAAAGTATTCAGACCCCCTTAAATTTTTCACTCTTTCTTATATTGCAGCCATTTGCTAAAATCATTTAAGTAAATTTTTTTTCCTCATTAATGTACACACAGCACCCCATATTGACAGAAAAACACAGAATTGTTGACATTTTTGCAGATTTATTAAAAAAGAAAAACTGAAATATCACATGGTCCTAAGTATTCAGACCCTTTGCTCAGTATTTAGTAGAAGCACCCTTTTGATCTAATAATCTGTCTTAGCACCGACACATAGCTGGTCAGCAAAGCCTTCTAAAGGGGCACTCAAAGTTAAAATGATTTCAACAGCGTGTTTCATTATGTCTCTTTGAATGAATGAATCAGCGTTTTTGAACGTGTAGTTGAATGACAGTCCCACCTTGTGGTGCAACACTGTAACTGCACTGACTGGCAGCCCATCTAGAACGCTCGCAGGTGGAAATATCAATAGAAAGTCTCTTGTCCAGTCAGATTAGAAAATCAGATTACAACTAGGCTAACTGTTATACATATAGGCTAACGATAGCCTAACGATCTTATTGTCAGATTTATGTTCTGTTAAGTGGACCGTTATTTTGTCATTCTCTTCTGTTTACTTCACTTCCTGTTTCAACACTATTTGGTTTCGGTTTCATTGTCTTCTGAATATGACCTCGTTAGTTATATCGTAACACATACACACACAAATGATATGTATGTATGTATGTGTGTGTGTATATTTATGGCGGTAAAACCGCATACTATTGAGCAACTCAAAATTACCGCAAGGGAAATTCCCTCACCACGACAGCCCTACAGGAAGCTCAACATGGCACCTCATGGCAAGGAACTCTCTGAGGATCTGAAAAAAAGAATTGTTGCTCTACATAAAGATGGCGTAGGCTATAAGAAGATTGCCAAGACCCTGAAACTGAGCTGCAGCACGGTGACCAAGACCATACAGCAGTTTAACCCTTTCGCACGTCAGTTTAAAATATTCTAGCTGAGCCCCCAGCGTGAGTTTTTTTTTAGGTGACCGTTATTTTAAAATGTATCGCCTTATTGTTTCCATGGTGACGCGTCATGCTTGTCATGTGACACACCGCAGCCACAATAGATCTGTGTGACACATGGATCGCTTTTATTTCGTTTTTCCTGTTTTATTCAAAATATTCACAAACATGCTCACTATATTATGAAATATCTGATAGAATGCCAACATGTACTGTGACATGCAGAAGCAGAGCATGATCCATAGTTGTATTCTAACATGATAACGACCCCAAACACACCTCCAAGACGACCACTGCCTTGCTAAAGAAGCTGAGGGTAAAAGTGATGGATTGGCCAAGCATGTCTCCAAACCTCCAGATCCTCAAACAGAAGGTGGAGGAGTGCAAGGTCTCTAACATCCACCAGCTCCGTGATGTCGTCATGGAGGAGTGGAAGAGGACTCCAGTGGCAACCTGTGAAGCTCTGGTGAACTCCATGCCCAAGAGGGTTAAGGCAGTGCTAGAAAATAATGGTGGCCACACAAAATATTGACACTTTGGGCCCAATTTGGACATTTTCACTTAGGGGTGTACTCACTTTTGTGGCCAGCGGTTTAGACATTAATGGCTGTGTGTTGAGTTATTTTGAGGGACAGCAAATTTACACTGTTATACAAGCTGTACACTCACTACTTTACACTGTAGCAAAGTGTCATTTCTTCAGTGTTGTCACATGAAAAAAATATAATAAAATATTTACAAAAATGTGAGGGGTGTACTCACTTCTGTGAGATACTGTATATCAGAAATTTAAACTGATATTGCTTTAAAACACATGATTTTAGCACGATAGACGTAATAATCAAAACCAAACGGATGTTTTTTTTGGTAGAGATCTGAGATATGGTCTGTAATGGCACAGCCCTGTTCTGGAAAAGGTGGCGAGGAGTTGCAGCTCATTTGCATTTAAAAAGACGGCGTGTTTCAAATAAACATTTTCAGAATAATATAATAAATGTTCTGTGGGGTATTTTAAGCTGAAACTTCACAGACACATTCTGGGGACACCTGAGACTTATATTACATCTTGTAAAAAGAGGCATAATAGGTGCCATTTAAAGATTTTAAATTAAAAATGTGATTAGAGACAAAAATTACCCCATTACAAAGATTTGTAAATGTAACATGGTCACCAGAAAGGAAATTTATAAATTATCCAGAGCCTCAGAGCATAATATTAAAATCAATTTAATTGAATGGCTTTTAAGATCAAGAATTTATTTATGGGAATGAATTAACATAACACTGAAATTTACAAATGTTTTATTACTTTATGAAACGGTAAAACACATTCTTAACAGTAGAACGCACTAAACAGTAGGCAACTGATTTGCATGTATTCATTAATCTTTATTGTACACCTAAATTGCAAACTTATTTTTAAGTCATTGTAAAGTAGTTCTAATTTATATAGATTAGGATGATGTGTGGGATGTTTACAACTGGTGTTAGTGGCACTTGGAAAAAAATGGCAACACTGTTTATGTGCAGAATTACTCATAGTGTGTTTTTAAATGCAGCTGAGAATTCCATGAGGCTCTTTTCATTAAAAGTGATAATTTTTTCTTCTTTTAGACCAGCTAAGGCCGTTTCTTGATGATTCAGCAAGCAGCTTTGTTGAGCGTCTGTTTGAAGCTCTTGAGGAAAGTAGAAACTCCCGTGGCAATAAAGGAGCAGGAGAGAAGAACCGCAAAAGAGGGCTGAAGGTATAGTTTTGTGAGCCTCCTAAATTTACAGTTTCTGAAGGGCTTTTCACATTTCAACTAGTTATTGTGTTATCTTGTTTCTTGTCTCACACTGCTCATACTTTACCTGGGGGTAACAATTTATTTCGGGTATTCTTAAGCTGATGCTTCACAGTGTACATAGCTAAATCCTGGATTCTTGTTTGCATGTATGCTGTGTCAGTGTCATTGATTGTAAGAACACAGCAGTAAAAAATAGTCAATTTTGCATAAATGGAGTCAGTTTTTTTCTGAAACTGACTAGGGGTGGCCAATATGACCAAAATCTTATGTCACGAAATAGTCGTTTTTGCTTTAAGGTTTTTGTGAAATCAACATTTTATACAATTCATTATTCTTGTCACAATATCACAATTGCCACAAGACTTAGCTGTTTCACAATTGTGATACTGTGTTCAATATCACAAAAAACTAATAGTATCTTAACTAACATAAGTAAAAAAAAAAGTAAACAGTCTGTAATAAAACAAGAATAAATTACAAGCAAAGAAGACACAAACAAAATAGACCTAAAAGCTTCAAGCACTAGAAATAAGAAATACTATTTAAATTGTGTTCTTTATAAAAAAAACTGCATAGTTCTTACTGTGTAAATTAAATATAGATTTATTCCTATTAAAGTTATAAATTGATTCAGTTGAGAGCAGCGAGAAATTATCTCTTTCATTGTTTCATTAACATTAATGTTAATCAAACATACCAAAATGTAGGCTGCTTATTGTGGAAGAAAGGTTTAAAATCACTTGTTTTTAAACTGTAGCACTTGAAAATGCTTGAATGAAAAAATGCATTTAGATGACAAGCTTTTGTGATGGCGCAGCATGGAAATGTCACGTGAGTGTAACCGTGAGACAATAGTCCAAATTCTCTACCAGCTGAAAGATTTGGTCTCATGTCTACTGGTATATCACCCACCCCTAAAACTAAAAAGGAGTCATGGTTAAGTAATCTTTCTCTGACTGTATATCTTGTCTTTTTCTTCTTTTCTATTTTTCCATATCTTTCTAGGAAGTGTTTGGAGATGAGGTGGAAGGAGTGAAGGATGGAGACAGTGTGGAATCTGCGGTAAAGAAGAAGAGGGTGCCTCGCTTTGAGGAGGTGGAGGAACCACCTGTTTTACCTGGACCCCCTACAGAGAGTCCTGGCATGCTCACCAAAATGCAGGTAATGCACACATACAGACACACCATCAGTAAAGGTAGACACTAGACACAGAGGTATCTGATGGAATACATACACTGTAGTGAAATTAAGTTCATTACATTTTTATTTTTAAGTTTTTATTATTCATTTAATAAAATGAAGTGTGGTCACTGTTAGGGATGCTCCGATCTGCCTTTTTTGCCTCTGATACCGATTCCGATACCTAGGGTTCGGTATTGACCGATTCCGATCCGATACCAGTGAAGTTTTTTTTCCCCTCATTTAAATAAATGTAGAATTTATATATCTCTGTGTGTGGAACTGATAATCATTCTTTCACAATCTACGTGTAAATTAAATATAGATTTATTCCTATTAAAGTTATAAATTGATTCAGTTGAGAGCAGCGAGAAATTATCTCTTTCATTGTTTCATTAACATTAATGTTAATCTTAATATACAGACTACTTCATTATAAAAAAAATAAAATAAACAAATATGAAAAAGTATAGGCCTATGTATATTTATAATCTATGACAAAAATGTATCATAAACTAGGTAAGTGGATAATTCGGCAGCAGAAGTTATTCTAGAAAAATCAGTGCACTAATTTTAGAAATCCAAACATTTTGTGAAAAAACAATATTTTGTGGGTAACAAATAAAAGTGTTGCACTAAATATGGTAAAATGTTACACATTGCTATTTGTATTATAAATTCCATTCATTAAAAACAACCATGAATGTATTTATATATAAGTATATACTATAAAATTAAAATACATTTATTTTAAATGTATAGCATATTTTTTAATATGATAGATACGATAGGACAAAACAAATACAGTGCAGCACAAACTGTTTTTATATAGTCAACTCTCAACGGACACCTTGGCAATTGAATCACCATTGGCTAGTATATATATTTTTTTGTTTACTCGCCAGACTGAAATACTATACTATACTATATATATAAGTTATGCCATTTTATAAACCTATATAATGTTTGTAAAATGGTACAGCTTTTTAAATATCTGAAAGTACACTCTTCATATCAGTCAGTCAATCAGTCAAGCATTATAATATGATAATCAAGTATTATTTAATAATAGAAGTTTAGTAATTAGAATTAAAACTTGGTAACCATGAACATAGGACTGGTGCTGGTGCTTTTTTTGGTCATTCAGTGTTCCTGTAAAAAAAAAAACGAACAACAACACTGATAAGATATTATTATGCGAATTCTACTAATAAGAACAATATAAAAACGCACTAAGGATTAATGAGCTACTGGATTCATGAATATTAATCAGGTTGTGTGCGTTTGCTCGAACTGATTCGCTGAAATCAAAACAGGGACGATAATAGGTGAGCACCAGCCAATGAGATTGTCGTTTGCGCATTAGCTCCGCCCACTACAGGAAAACCCGGCAGTTCTTAAAAGCTGAAGAATTCCAAAGGAACTCTGTTATTTTTACAGGAAAATACAAAAAAAGTATATCCTTTACATGTATCGCATCAATTCTGCATGTTATGTAAGACTCTCGCTCTTTGTGCGTGTAAGAGAAAGCAACGGCGAGTCGTGCGCCTTCACACTAGAAACACATTCCGCCAAATACACAAACACGGGTGCGCTGCGCATCCATTCAAATGAACTGAAAAATATCACAGATCGCTTGATGGAGAGAGAAACTCTTAAGTGCTCAGTCAGAGTGTTCTGTGAGTGAAAATATATCTGTGCTAATCATATACTCAGCCTCTAACTCACACACTGGCGAGTAAAATCTGAGAATAGATTAGCCATTGGCTAATATTAGACACCATTTAGTTGCCCAGAGTGAAGATTTAGTTGCGTATGCGAGTGATTTACTCGCAATACAGAGGGTTGACAGTCTATGAGCACGAAGCGCTTGCTTCGTGTTAAAAACGGCAAAGGCAAGAGAAATTGATGCGTAGTGTATTATATCTGTGCAACAGTTATTGAGCCTTTCTTTTAGCAGTTTTACATTTCAGTTACTGTGCACGTTAAATACATTTATAGTCTTTTCTGCGGCCGTGTTTTGTTCTCACAGACATCCGGTAACAAGTAACAAAACATTAAACTCCGGCAAGAAGA
>NW_015506245.1:258248-270827 GCF_001515645.1 Sinocyclocheilus grahami | reverse complement strand
AGTAAAATCTGAGAATTGATTAGCCATTGGTTGCCCAGAGTGAAGATTTAGTTGCATATGCGAGTGATTTACTCGCAATACAGAGGGTTGACAGTCTATGAGCACGGAGCGCTTGCTTCGTGTTAAAAACGGCAAAGGCAAGAGAAATTGATGCATAGTGTATTATATCTGTGCAACAGTTATTGAGCCTTTCTTTTAGCAGTTTTACATTTCAGTTACTGTGCACGTTAAATACATTTATAGTCTTTTCTGCGGCCGTGTTTTGTTCTCACAGACATCCGGTAACAAGTAACAAAACATTAAACTCCGGCAAGAAGACAAAGTCCTTTTTGCAAAATCATAGACATGTATTTACAAATCAAGTATAATGGGAACACAGAATGATCTTGGAGAGAGCTTTACCGAGCTGACTGCTGTAACCGAACGCGACCAGGGTTTAAAGGCTGAACGAATGACTGACAGCCACAGCGGAGAAAAGAGTTTGTGTGAACTTTAATGTAAGGACTTAAATATTCATATGTAGCTCACATTAAGCTATCGTATGGCTTCAGAAGTAACACAGAATAATTCGCACAATCGAGAAAAAAAAATAAAAATCTCGGATTTAGATCGGCTCTCTCTGACCGATTCCCGATCCGAGAAAAATGCCACTATCGGAGCCGATACCCGATATGAATATCGGATCGGCGCATCCCTAGTCAGTGTGATCACTATATTTAGAACATATAATGACTTGATTGAATAAAACTGATATTGCTTAGTGCTGCACAAGTATGAAAGAATTTCTCATGTAATTTTTTTGATGTACTGCCTGCATCAGTCTTAATACTATCTGTGATACTGCATTTTCAGATCAAGCAAATGATGGAAGCAGCCACGCGGCAGATTGAGGAGAGAAAGAAACAGCTAAGTTTTGTGACTCCTGTCCCTGTCGTGCAGGTAAAAAAAAAAAAAAACAATACCAAGAACTTGTTTTATGATTGGCCTGTAGTATTTGTGTTTAGAAAAGCACTAGGGACTAAAAAATGGTGGAGTGCAATGGAATAAGCGTAGACAATAGGATAATTCTGAGTAAAATACACATTTTTTAAAAATATTTCTTGTTAGAGATTAAATACAGGTTTACATGTAAGACTATCAATTGTATGAGAACAGAAATGAGACCACAGTGTTTTCCACAGACTTAAGGGCTTTTCAAACTGAACGTGAAAATTCGGCGCAATGACCTTTTGAATCGAAACAATAAATCCCTATGGGGCTATTCACACCAGGCCCGATCATTCGTGGCGCGAAAAAGCGAATATTTCTTTTTTGCAACAGCCTATTTATCTATTAAAACAACAGCAGTTGAGTAAGTGCATTTATACAGCAATCACAATCGCAAACAATACAGTCGAGATCTCATGACAGAAGTCAGTCTGGCTGAGTGACGCTTAGATCACTAAACTCCAGCTTGTATGTCGGTGTTTTCAGATCATCGGCGGTGGCGCTTGCGCATGGTTGCCAGATTGCTTAAAATAAGCAAAACACCAGGCAGAAAATGTATCCTTGTAACAGCGAAGCTTTGATTCGGGGATTTGAACTTTTGATATCTGGCAGCCGCACTCATGATAGCTTACGTAGTAGCTTGTACAACAGTCCGCAATAGCATTTTGTCTCCTTTTTTTGACGAAAATAAAGGTTTTTGTTAAAGTAAATTTTTTTTGATACATTTAAGTCTTGTCTTAGTTCGTCAACAAAATTGCATGTTGATATAGTCATAGTTATCGTTTATTGACCTTATTGTCGTCTCGTCTTTTGTCTCGTCTTAGTCATGGGGAAAAAAGCTAGTCAACAAACATTTTTCATCATATTCTTCGTTAACGAAAATTAACACTAGTGGGTTTTAAGCAAAAACATGAATAATTAACATACATAAATTTTCAAATGTGGCTTGATGCTTCTTCTGCTTGTTCTCTTGTAAGCATTATTAGAGCCCGACCGATATGGGTTTTTTGGGGGGCCGATAACGATATTAGGGAGTAAAAAAAAGACTGATACCGCTATATCGACCGATATTCTTTGTGTTGGCTATATTACAGTACAGTATAGTCAAAAAGTTTGGACACATTTCCCATTTGTGTGTCCAAACTTTTGACTGGTACTGTATATAGAATACAGTATAAAGCCTACATAAACAGAATATATATATACATAAACACATTTTTTTGCAATGATAACTTAAATGTGGTGATCAAACACTTATAATGATGTGACAAACATAGGCCTGTAGTGGAGGCAGGGTATTTAACAATTTAACAAACTTTATTATTCAAAATGATTCTGACATCAGTGCACTTAAAAGTAAACTTCACTTCACTTATTATAAATAATTTAACACAAATAGAACAAAACTTGAATTAAGAAATTAAACAAGGTAACTGTGTAGGGCAAGCAAGTTACTGCCAAACCAACAGGGGCAGGTTTATGCAGGAAGCATAAATTCATCTAAAATGAATAAATAATAATTACATTTTTTTTTTTCACACAAACTCTGTTGTGTATTTTCTGGTAATCAAATGAACATGAAGAACATGTGTATTTAAATCGTCTTTTTGGCAGTTTTATATTCACAGACACGTGTATATATATATATATATATATATATATATATATATATATATATATATATATATATGTATGTATGCATGTGGGCATGTGGTAGTTGTAAAATGTTAGTGGAATATGTTATTGAGAATGCAATAGGATATTGCGAAGAGCTGTTTTTGACAAAAAAAAAAGGTGTAGGATTTACTTTGAAATCATTTTCACTCCGAAATGGCAAGTAACATTTCAACAAAGTTGAAAGACTGAAATAGTATACTTTAATCATCTTTTTTTAAACAACTTTGAAAAAAATCTCTTTTACAGAGTATAATAAAGGTCAATGGGGTCCAAAATAGCATCAAACATGATTGACTTTCATTGTATGGCCCAAAAAACACAGAGACCTTGTTCAAATTATCTTCATCAATATCTTTCAGAAGCAAGAAAGTCTGATTTGGAATGATGTGAGGGTGAGTTAACATTACAATATTGAATTTTTGGTTGAATTAAGTGTCCAAATACTTTTTGGGCCCACTGTATGGCCTTTGAATCACATGAAGATATGATGTAGATCAATCAATACTGTGAGAAGATCTCCTAAAAATGTATTACCCCTCGTTCTGCACCAAACAAATACTTGAAACACAACACTTCTTATGCCAGCTCATTTTGTAACTGATTTACTGCTTGTCTAATTGTACTCACTTCCTCTGTATGCATGAGAAATCCTCTCTTTTGCTTAAGTTATGAAAGCTTTCCCACTTTCTCCCTCCCTCTTTTTTTCTTCCTAACTGGTAATGAGACCCTCTCTGACTCCATCTTATTAGGAAACATCTATGCTGTTTGTTGTGTGCAATTAAAACAAGGAGCGAAGGGTGCTGTGATGAATTTCCTCCACTGAAGTGAGGATAGCAAAATAAAGTAAACTGTGACATATTATACATACATACAGTGGACTACCAATAAACCTGATACAAATTTGGGTCCAAAAATTATTCCGATCGGGAAAAAACTGAAGTTGAGGTTTGCATGAAGCTGGGTGACAGCATGCCCAGGAGACTACAGCCTGTCATTAAGGCTAAGGGTTGCCCAACTAAGTATTCATAGTTGTGTAAATACTGTCATACCAACAGCTGTCTGAATAATTTTTGGTTGATTGTAATCTATTACATACCTTTCTATCAAAATTATCTAACATTATCAAGATGAATTTGTTCTGACACAGTGTAACTCTGAGTTCTTGTCATATTTTATTACCATTTCTAAACTATAGTGAATAAACTGTGATAATGTGAGAAATGTTGAAGGTGTCTGAATAAATTTAGGTTTGACTGTATCTATTTGATAAATGAAGTTAACCATTTAACATTATACATACCCTTTTGGTTTCTGTACCCAAAATGTAAAAAATTTACAAATGCAATAAAAATATCAGTATCGGTACTCGGTATCGGCAAGTACCAAAAATAAAAGTATCGGTATCGGGCGAGTTCTGGTATCGGTGCATCCCTAATATACAGTGGGTACAGAAAGTATTCAGACCGATACAGAGAGTGCGACCATAACGTAGAGACCAAAATGACATGCCGTCGTGTAAACAAGATAAATAGCATAAGGCTATTTAATTTGCTTAATGAAAGAACAAGGTATAGACATGTTCTATAAGAAAGGTAACTTTGAATTACTTCTATTGTGATCTGGCGCTATAGAGAAAATATAGTTAAATAAAATTAACTTGACCTTCAAGGGGGGCGGGGGAAATGGCAGGGGAAACACTGGTGATAAGCATGAGTTCTGGCAGTATAGATAGTTTGTGTTTCTGGAATAGTACCAAACTTTAAGCTTGTATCTTAATTTAATGCTGTATATTGAGCAGCGGACAATGTTAAATCCATATAGGCCAGTAGCGAACCGTGACCTTTGAACCTTGGCCCTCTCCCCCTACCCTCATCGGGTTCAGACTGCCAGCCTAGCTTACAGAGTCTAATTCTAAAAGTCATTTTTGACAATTCCACCTTTGAAACAAGAGGCTATTCCAGCCTTAATACGGTCGCATACCGGACGAGAAGCGCAGTGCTGCACCACACCATGTCTTTAACACTAGAACCGCCAGAGGTCACTGTATACCTAAAAGCGTCAGCGGGTAAATTTTACCCACGCACATGACAACTGTATTTATATGGCTAAAGAACATATTATTTCACTGTATTTATGCCACTGTCTTCACAAAGAAGTGTCTAGAGTCATGAAATGATTGTCTAGTCATCAACTATATTTTTATCCTGTTGTTTTATGTTCAGGACTTTTTTTAATGCAGGCTACACTAATACATAACGGTCAATAGCCTAAGCTAAAAAAAAAAGCCTGCACTGACAACGGAAATTAGAAGGTAGTAGCCTAAATATTTGGTTGGTGTAATATTATAATACAATGTCATTAATCAATATATTAAGATAACCCATGGTATTTAAATGACTAAAATCGCTTATAGACAATAATGAGCAATAATAATTCACCACACTGCATATGATGCAAGGACAGATTCAAGCGCACCGCTTCACCTAAATATTTATTAATTTGTTTAGTTATATAATTTATAATTTAAGTAAGAGAACAACACCATTAAACTTTGGGTAATCAAAAAATGGTTTTATTAATTTCATCATGTAGATCAGATTTTTTTTTTCTTCAGGAAACGGCCAGACTAGAATAGCAACACAGTAGCGAACAATAAACAATATGGCAAGACAAAAATTAAATAATTAAACTAAAGTTTGACCAATTAGAGTAACGTGAGGCTAAAACATGTAAATATGATATTCTGGATCACTGTCAGATGAGCCGTCATGCTGAGCCGACCCAGGATGCATAACTTACCATCAGACTCTCCATCGCTCATGGCATTTAGTGTTTCTAATTCCTACCTTCCATAAATCGCCTTTTTTTTTTGTTGTCATTTTGACTTTATTTATGAAACTGATAACCGCTAAATCAGTGAGTGAAAGGCATTGCCTAGAAATGTTGAAAAATGATGGCGTGAAAATGCATGCATTATATAGGTGGGTAAATTTGACCCGCTGTCGCTTTTAGGTATAAATGCCCCGTTTTTTTTATTTGGTTTTATTTAAATAATTTTTAACAACATTGGACTGTAAATTACATAATTTTAGTAAAAGTCAATGACTGGGAGACTTGAATGTTTTATTTTAAATCTTTTATATACATTTGAAAAACAGCCACGGGTAAAATTTACCCCGTGGTGGTTCTAGTGTTAATATTTGTGCGCATCGTTTTCTACACGCGCACCACCGGCCTCCGTGCTTTTACTACAATAGGCCGCAATTTCTCATTCTATTTGCGCCGGTTTTTTTTTTTTAATCACCAAACTTCAAACTCATTGACACCACTTGCTCATTCTTGAAGTGAATGTTTGACTGTTTGGAGAGTAGATTAAAGGTTTTGGACTGCCATCTCAAACTGAACGGTTTGGTTTAATACTGGAAGATGTACATACTCAAGTTGTACTGAATAATATTTTCATTTTGGGCAAATTTAATATTCATAAATGTAAGTGACTTAATACAAAGCCATTGTTTTCTGTTTTTCAAAAGGAATTTTGGATGTACTGTAAATCTGTAAGATTTTAAAATGTAAAACTGGAAGAAGACCGTTTGGTTTATTGCAGAAATTTAAACCATTAGAAGACCCTATTGTGTAATTCTTGTTTTTCTTTATTTTCTCTTTTTTTTTTTTTTTTTTTTTTTTTCATCCAAAATTTTCTGAAGACAGTCGGTTTCCTTCAGAAATACAGTGATATAAAAACACCCGCACCAGGTTTCGATTTTGAAACGTGTAGTGCTCATGTTTATTCAGCGAAGTCAAAGCCTTTCGGAAAATCTATTTGTTGCAGTCAGTTTTGATATTGTGGCGGGCCACCACAAATAAATCAATGTATGGGAAACACTGGACCATTGTAGTGGTGTATAATTGTAATATACTGTTTAGTCTGAGCTCTTGTTTTTGTTTATCATTTTCAGTTTAGTCATTTTAATTTCTTTAAGCAGTCAACAATTATACATTTTTAATGATTAAAATAGTATATATTTTTTGGATTTACCATCCAATTAACAGGGTTTTTGCAGAGTTTTTTTTTTAATCCAAAACTTCTGTTTTATACCTCACCCCATAGCCTAGATTGGTTCCCTCTCAGACAGACTCTAGTGCTCCACATCCCATCCTTCCAACAGTGGATACGACCCAGTCCATCGCTCCCTCCCAGGCTGCTAACTTCATGAATGACGCTATAGAGAAAGCCCGCAAGGCAGCTGAGCTGCAGGCCAAGATCCAGTCCACACTGGCTATGAAACCCGGAATTCTGGGTGCTTTGGGAAACACAGGGCCACATAACCTGGTAGCCCTGGCTAACCTGCACGCCATGGGCATTGCACCACCGTGAGTGTTTTATACATCTAAAAATAACAGTTCTTAGAAAGGGCATGTAGACATTTTTGGCAGCTCTGACGAAGAATATTGGGAATAAACATGTTTTCTAGTAAAAAATGTTTTAATTGCAATGTTTTAATGTTTAGGAAAAATTTATTGCTAAAAAGAATTTGTTAAAAGTTCTCATATTTGCTTACAGTAAAGTGGAACCACGTGAGGTCACAAAGCCAACACCCCTCATTTTGGATGAGCTTGGACGAACTGTTGATGCCAGTGGGAAAGAAGTTGAACTCACACATCGTATGCCCACTCTAAAAGGTACCATGTGCTGCCACAGAAATATGAATCTCTCACTGTTCGTTGTTACTAATGTTTGTTTGTTTTTCTCTCTAGCCAACATCAGAGCAGTGAAGAGGGAACAGTTTCGGCAGCAGTTAAAGGAAAAGCCCAGTGATGACCTAGAATCCACGTCTTACTTTGACACACGTGTGGCCATCAACTCTGCACAGAGAGCCAAGAGAGGGTTTAGGTTCCATGAACAGGGACGCTTTGAGAAGATCGCCCAGCGCATACGCACAAAGGTGGATAACAGCATGCCTCTTTATTTTTGACTCTAAAATCTATAGATAAAAATGGCTTGGAGCAATAACAAGTGAGAAATAATATTATCTTCTGTTATCAGGCTCTGTTGGAGAAACTACAGATGGAGATTGCTCAGGCTGCCAAGAAGACAGGCATACAGGCCTCCACTAAACTGGCTCTTATTGCCCCCAAGAAGGAATTGGGAGAGGGGGAGATTCCTCACATAGAGTGGTGGGACTCCTACATTCTGCCTTCCCACATAGAACTGTAAGAGCCAACAGCTTTCAACTTTTAAATGTCAGTAGACAACTTTATAATGTAAGACAAATTGTATTTGAAATAAATTGTTTTAAATGAAATGGTTGAGCCAAGTGTAAATTTGCCATTTACTTGCCATCATGTCTTTCCAAAGCCATGACTTTCTTCCTGTGAAACAGTTGTAAAGAATTCAGTGTGACATTTTCCATACAATCTGGCAGTCATGTCATTCCTTTTGATAATTCATAACAGAATTTAGTGAAAGTGGTCATTACATTTCTTCTGTTCTTTTTCTCAGATCTGCACATACAAATTTTGATGAGGTGGAAATGCATGGCGTCACCAACCTAGTTGAACACCCAATTCAGATGGCCCCTCAAGGTATTGATATATGCACACATCAAAACCTTCTACAAACAGAAACTGGTTGATCTAACCTTCTGTTTCTATTTCTCTCTCTCTCTCTTTTTGCTTCTCTTTCTTAGTGGATACAGATAAGCCAGTGACTCTGGGTGTGTATCTGACCAAGAAGGAGCAGAAGAAGTTGAGGAGACAAACTCGCAGAGAAGCCCAGAAAGAGTTGCAGGAAAAGGTCCGATTGGGTCTTATGCCCCCACCTGAACCTAAAGGTATATTACCGGCTAGGCACCAGTCACAAAGGAGGTTTAAAATGTATTTAATGTTAACCTACCAGTCGAAGGTTTGGGCACACCTACTCATTCTTTATTACAGTTGTTTTTCAGCTTTAGATTTTTCACATCATAACTTAAGAACGTTTATATATATATATATATATATATATATTATTATTATTTATTTATTTTATTATTATTACTATTTTTTTCAGTTTAGGAGCTTGATTATAGCTTTGTGCTCTAACTATCTTATGTTCCTGTTTGTGTGCAGTGCGGATCTCTAATTTGATGAGGGTTTTGGGGACGGAAGCTGTGCAAGACCCCACCAAAGTGGAGGCTCATGTTAGAGCACAAATGGCAAAGAGGCAGAAGTGAGTAATTTCCAATGCACAAAGTATTGATATCAAAAGGGGCTTTTCGCACAGCATAGTTCAAAGAACGCCATTCTAGAAACTAGCCAACATGGTGGTTCCTAGAGAACCAATTTCCCTCTCTGGCTGTTTTCCTGGTTGCATTTGCACCGGCAGCAGGAAGATGGGAGATGGAATGTAAATGCGCAATTTACGCGATTGAAAGAGCATGAAAATTGGACTAAATCTCATATGAAAACTTGCAGTGTTACATATCTCCGAGGCTGAGAAAAGAACACAACACAGCAGACAACAGGTAGCCAAATGCTGTTATTGCTGTTTTCCATGTTTGTGGAGTAAATATTTTTACGCAGCTTTTTAAAAATGCCGGGTAGCTGGAGTTTTCATATGCATTTGGCCAATCAGCGTACACTTACATCACTGATAGTTCCTATAGAACTGTTTTAGACCCTACTCTGAAGTAGGAGCTAATTTAGTTTCCCCAAACAAGAGTTCCCAGAATTTATGTTCCTAGTTCCTGCAGTGTGAACATGCCAAGAAGTGGGAACTTCCACCAATGGTTCTAGGAACTATAAAAAGGTTCCTCCAATGTGAAAGCCCCTAAAGCCTCAAGTACCATATTTTCTGGAAAATAAGTTGCGCTAGGCTTAATTTGCATTGAGAGAAAGAAAACTGATAAATCACAACAGTGTATAAGTCACATTTTATTTTTATACTCAGAAATAATGTAAAATACTGGTAAATAAAATTAGTTGTTTACAAACATTAAAAACTTGTATTTCAGTTCCCCTCACTCCACAACAAATACTTTAGATTTAAAGGTATTTAGAACCGTAATTAAAAAAAAAGTATAAAAATAAAAAAAAACAATTATAGTAGCTTGCATTATCAATGACATTTATTATAAATTACAAGCCTAAACTAATTTAAAGGAAAATTGAAACTATAGTATGGACCAGTAAACTTGGGCTTATGTGTACCTCGTTTCACATACTCTCATTCAGCATGAATCCAAATGTAAGTGTGTGTTTTGTTTGCTTGATGTTAATTGCATAATATAAGATGCTTTTCATTTCAGATGATTAAAAATTTGACTCATATTTGGGAAAATACCGTATCCCTTTCGAAGAAGATGTAATTTTTGTTTTGTTACATCGAAGAAGATGTAAAGTTTGCTTTGATACATTGTGTGCATAGTGTGATGTTCTCCGTGTGTGTTTAGAGCCCATGAGGAGGCAAATGCAGCACGCAAACTTACAGCAGAACAAAGGAAAGAGAAGAAGGTGAAGAAGCTTAAGGAGGATTTGAGTCATGGGGTTCACATTGCTGTTTACAGGTACAAAACATGACAAATCTGCTCAAATTTTACATTAAAATACTACTGTAACATGGACACATTTTTAAGCACTACAGTTTTAAAACAACCGATTTTTAAGCCATTGAAATAGGGCTGCACGATTAATATAAATTAAATCACAAAGTCGATAAATCATGATTAGGCAGAAGCTGTGATAGTCATGCATATCTTACAGTGAATCACGGTTCTGTGATCAGCAGTAAATCTCCATCCGAAGGCCAGAGGGCGCTCTCTCGCACAAACTCCAGATACGCCTCGCAGAAGAAACCCAGGAAATCCCTATAGCGGTTGCTGAATAAACAGAAGATTTAACTGCTTTCATTAATTCAACGTAACTAATAGACACACGACTATGACAATATATGGTTTATCAGAGTTCATCTTATTATAATTTTTATTATAATAAAGTATATAATAATGCAATGCTAATCGATATAGCCTTTATCACGGCTTGGAATACTATGAAATATGTTGCGTGCCTTATTCTGTGTAAGAAGCCGCCACATCTCGCAGAAGGATTTATTTCAAACACTCGACTGACGTTATGAAGTGAGTTTGGAGTAAAAACGTGTTATTAAATGTGGTATTTTCATGTGCTTTCAAATGGAGCAGCATTTACTACAGAGCCGTAGTTCACTGACAAGCTACACAAACAGTTTTATAATCGCAGAACGATTTCTTCGATTTCATAATCGCACGATTATGAACGTGATTTTGCATAGCTTGTCAGTGAACTACGGCTCTGTAGTAAACGCTGCTCCATTTGAAAGCATGTGCTGGAGATTTACTACTAATCACAGAACCGGCTTTACTGACAAGATGTGCATGACAATCGCATTCGATTAATTGTGCAGCCCTAAGTTGAAACCAGTAGCGGCTCCTGGTCGTAAATTTAGGTGGGGCAGATTCTGGGTTGTAGCGCTAATATATGAAAAACATTTTGTAAGCTTTATATTCTAATCTCTCAACACATGGGGACAAAATTTGTCCTTGCGTTATCCTGTGGGTGGCGTGCTATTGTTGATTGGCAGGCTCAAAATAATGTTACACGCATAAAATGCTGTATAATAATTGCCTTAGTATTTATCACCTCCAAATGTTGATTTAGATGTTACAAGTTGTGGAGCAATTCAGGTGAAGAAAGAAGATCATATGTCTATTATCAGAATGAACAAAAGAAACACAAAAGAACCATATAAAGGCTATTCATGCGAGCACATTTAAACTAAAGGATTTAACGTATAGTCTACTTTGTTAATTTGATCCACTACTCCACATAGAAAAAAAAACGACATGCCAACTAGTTACTGACCTGATGCAGACACATAGCTGAAGCAGATTGATATTGTCTTGGTGGAGTGAGGTTCACGTAAGGTAACTTGAAAATAAGTGGGGCAGTCTAAAATCTGCCCCAATGGCTCTCAGTTAGAGCATGCTGCAGTTCCCCTTTTCACCACAGATTTACGTTGCAAAATTGTGGAACACCTGTTCGCAATCAAGAAATCTCTTAAATGGGACCTGCCTGACAAAGTGAAGTAGACCAAAAGATCCTCAAAAGCTAGACATCATGCCGAGATCTAAAGAAATTCAGAAACAAATGAGAAAGAAAGTAATTGAGATCTATCAGTCTGGAAAAGGTTATAAAGCCTGTTGAGCTCGGGAGGTCTCAGGCACCATCTGCCCCGATTAGTATCATACATGCCTGCTAAAGCCATGTGCGGGATTTTAATATATTCTGCTTACTTTGACTTAAATAGTCTAGAAAATCCGAAAAATTATTTGTTGCAGAATGTTGAACACATTTACAATTTATTATTGATTCAGTTTATATAGAGGTCTATGTTTTGGATGAATATTTTGGATATATATGTGGTTTATCACACGAGTTCAATTTCTCTAGCCACACCCAGGCCTGATTACTGCCACACCTGTTCGCAATCAAGAAATCTCTTAAATGGGACCTGCCTGACAAAGTGAAGTAGACCAAAAGATCCTCAAAAGCTAGACATCATGCCGAGATCCAAAGAAATTCAGAAACAAATGAGAAAAAGTAATTGAGATCTATCAGTCTGGAAAAGGTTATAAAGCCGTTTCTAAAGCTTTGGGACTCCAGCGAACCACCGTGAGAGCCATTATTCACAAATGGCAAAAACATGGAACAGTGGAGAACCTTCCCAGGAGTGGCCGGCCGACCAAAATTACCCCAAGAGCACAGCGACGACTCATCCAAGAAGTCACAAAAGAACCCACAACAACATCCAAAGATAATATTATTATTATTATTATTATTATAAGAAAAAGACTGGGCAAAAATGGTCTGCATGGGAGAGTTCCAAGACGAAAACCA
>NW_015506245.1:248079-258238 GCF_001515645.1 Sinocyclocheilus grahami | reverse complement strand
TATATATATATATATATATATATATATATATATATATATATTAGACGAGCCGCTCCTGGTTGAAACCATAGACTGTATACAAACATGGACGTAGTTAGGACATAGTCCGTGACGACACCCGTAGGTTTCTGAAGAGCGGTTTTGAAGCTCAGAGTGGGCGGAGCCGGCCATCGCCATCTTGGCAGCGTGTCACTCCTGGATAAACTGAAAATTGGCAAAGAGGCGGGAGCTGGTTGCTGAAACCACGCCCACCTAGCTCAATGGTGGTGACAGGAGCGGCAATCCACCTGTCACTCAAGTGGCCACGCCCTTAATTATGCAGAACGTTTAAGGCTTAATATAATTTAAACGGATGAGTTATAAAAAAAAATCACCCCCTCACAGTTTTCATGAAGGGCAAACTTTACTATATAGACCAAAACCACTTTTTGTACCAGGCTGCAAAAAAAGAATTCTGCTGTAACGTTGGGCATTTTAACATGGGGAGTCTATGGGACTGACTTTCTTTTTGGAGCCAGTCTTTAGCGGCCATTCGATGAATTGCAGTTTTAGTCACTTCCGTGTTGGTTTCACGAGAGAGACAGGATGGGTGCTGCTTGGTTGAAACACAAACAACAGAGCTATATGCGTACGCCGTCTCTGTTTCTGTGTGAGAGGAGTGCACTTTTTTTCTTTTTGCTGCTTTACTAGCTTTGAATGATTATATAAACTTATATGCATCAGAATCCCCGTCTTTGCAAATATCCTCATAAACACAGTGATTTAGAGAGTAAACAGCTGAAAAAGAAAACGCATATTTAACAGTATATTGGATCTGGACTTCGGTCTTAAAGGGGAAGCTGTCCAATGTTCTGTCTGTCATTTATATTAATCAAACAACATTGAGAGAAAATCTCTCACTGCTCTTGACTAAATCATTTTTATAACTTTAATATATTTATATACATGCATAGAATCTATACATAATACACATGTTAATTCTATCTATCTATCTGTCTATATATATTAGATTAACACCGTAAAGACGAATTAATTTACACAATGTATGTAGTGTTTCTTATTTATTGTAGTTTTTTGTCCTATTGCTTGCAATTAGTTTCTTATCCTTATTTCATCACTGACTGTTTATTTATCTTCAGTGAGCTTGAGGTTTTTTGGTCTCTTTTTAGGCTTGTATTAGTTTGATGTTGACATTGATGATAAGGATTATGACAATTCTGTGGGTCTCAAAGATACCATATATACCAATATACATATACCAATATCATAAAAAAACTTTTTTACAAGAAAAAAATAAATATACCGTGATATGTATCGTTATCGTGATATAAAATTAGTCATATCGTGATATAAGATTTTGGTCATATCGCCCACCCCTAAGGTCCAACTGAAGGTATACTTAAGTATATTTGGTTGTGCTAAAGTGGAACTATTGCAAGTATACTTCAGGTACACTTTAAAGTGTCATGAAACCCCCATGTCTTAGCTCTGGTCTTTCACACCTTAAATCTGAAAAGATGCCAGAAATGGGTGTGCAAAACTGTGGAAAAGTGGGCGTGAAGAGGGGAGAAAACAACCAATAAAACACACTCATTATACAGACAAATGAATATTAAAATATCTTGAAAACAGAAAGAATAAAGGCATAGTTACTTTTTGTTTACCCTTCTTTGAATTTTCGGTCTATATCATTGTTTGCTGTGTATCACAATAATCCGTTGTGTCAGATGTACCACTGTATGAGTTGCCCTTATTTGCACATATTTCATTTTAAGAAGATGTAATATGTGCACATACACGGTGCTGGTTCATGTTTGGAGCACGAGAAAATATGGAATATTCTATAATATATATATATGTGTACAGTGGGTACGGAAAGTATTCAGACCCCCCGTACCCACTGTATATATTTAATTCAATAATAATGTAATATTCAATATGAAGTATTTTCACAAAACCTGAAACACGTTTGCTCCGGTCTGGATATGAACTATGATCCTCGCAGCTAGTTTTGTTTAACTCATCGCGCCATTCAGCGCAGAAACCACTTGTCCTGACATTTTATCCTACCCGTCAGATTGTCTTTCCAGGGCTTACTGCGCATGAACACATCAATATTGCGTCCTTTTTCTCATGCTGAATAACAATATTTTATGTATTTGCATTACTGTAAGGGTAGGTTTGGGGTAGGTGTAGATGTTAATAAAACAATAATAGGTAGAAACATTTATTTATTGTTGGTTTCCGGCCGTAGCTGTATCCCTTCCAGCCACAACCGCGAATAACACATAATTACTGTAATTGCATTACTGTAAGGGTAGGTTTAGGGTTGGGGTAGGTGTAGACATTAATAAACCATAATTTGACAGCATTTTTCACTTTGTCGAATTGTACTACCTACTGTTTTAATGGGAGGTAGCAAAATTTTATAGGATAGCACAAATTGACAGAACACCACTCTCTCATGCACGCTCTACGTGTTGTAACATATTACATATTGTTATGGTCATGTTTACAGAGATGAACTGACAGCGCGGAAACTTTCATGGGATTTAAATTCTCAGCTGTAATACAACCTCATGCATATTGCAGTGATTGGATCATAAGAGTTCATCCTCATGAATAATACTGAGAAAAACTCCAGCCACGGCAGCAATCACTACTCCAAATTAATGCATGTCACTTTTCGTGACACTGGTTCAACTTTGCTTTTTGAACCAGAAGAACGAAATTGCTCAAAAGAATTAACAAAACAAAACTCTTTTCCCTTAATAATAAACATAATGAGTGCTATTGTTGTTTTCACCGATGTGCAACCTGTTAATACGTTAACATCTCAAAAAATGTGTTTTAGGCTTTCATGACACTTTAAATATCTTGCATTTAAAGACTGATACAGAGATCACTTATTAATAGTGATATTAATAAGTGTTAACAAGACACTTATTAATAGTGATATTAAAACACATTTTAGGCATAATATTAAGAAATGTGTATTGTGTAATAAGTACTGCAAATAAAGTTTAATTAGAATTTTACATCAGTAAACCTTAAGTGATATTCTTGGAAGCTGTACACAAAGTCCATAACCTTGAAATGGGTGTGTCATACCGAAACACCCAAAATGTTTATGTTGTGGCTACTCCAGAGCCAGGGTTGGAAAATGGTGGTTGAAAAGAGCCTGATTCCAGTCATACAACTGCATCCATGGCAGTATACATTATCAATTTTAAGTCAGAATCATCAAAATGATATGAGACCATGGGGGTATTCCAGAAAGCAGGTTCTGTGACATACCAGGGCAAGTTTATGGAAAACCATTCAGTCCCAAAGGAGAAATAACTTTCAGGGTATGTAAGCAGCCATAGCAACTTGTGCTCAACATAACCTGCTCTGGGCCCGGTTGTGTGTTCACAGTGAACATATTCTGGGTTGACTGAACCTACTCGCAGTCATGGTTTTGGAATCAGCTTACCTTGAATAAGCAAGTTTTGGGTTAATCAACCGAGAGTTCAGGGGTGTATTCCAGAAAGGAGGTTCAACAAACTTGGAGTTAAAACTTGAACTCTTGAGTTGACTTGAGATGGGAAACTCTGAGTTTTCGGTTTGTGAACAGCTGAACAGAGTTCGTTCAGTCCATTCTGAGTATGTTGACGCTGAGTTTAGCGAGTGCACCATGACTTTGAAAAGCCATGATCGATGGAGCTCTGAAATTATGATTCACCATGGCAACAGCACCTGACAAAAAGACTACGCAATACGTAACTTTAATTCTTAATCGCTGTTATACGTTATTGAACTAATCTTCATTTTAATGGTATCCCACGGGCAAAAAAGAAAAAAAATTAAACAAAAACAATTCAGTCAGGTTAAGGTTTATGGGTATAGGCTACATGACTTTACAAATATTTGAATAAATATAATTCAGTGTCTATTTCAATGTGCAGTGGCTTTTCCCACATAGTCTAATGCTCTTTTCACATAATTAAATGTTCTCTAATCCAACATACATTTCTTAATTAGTGTAATGAAATAAACATTTGACTTCTATTCAGCCAACAGCAAGAAGGCAGAGACTCATAATATGGGGGGAGAACCTGCACCAGCATCACTGACAGATGAAGAGATGGCCACAATACCTATATTAAAATCCAACAGGGAAAATAAGTGTTGCTTTTTTATTTGTCGGAAATAAAGATGACCAAATTAATTGTGAATAATTAGTGTTTATTTAACAGCTGTGGTGGTGGTTACGGCATATATCTGGCATCCTTCCATTCAGTAATCAGCTTCATTTTCAGAAGGTGTGATGATAGGAATATGCATGTCATCAATGCATCCAATCACACTGGAAAACCTAAAGGAAATTCTAATTATTAGGTTAGCCTACTTCCAGAGGTGGCAGCAAGATGTTATCAAGTGAGTATCATAAAGTGGTACTGTTCCAATAAATATGCATGTGGATATGGCAAAATGAAATAAAATAAAATCCTCTCCTGATGTAAATGCAACTCCCCACAAATTAATGCAGCCTCCTCATCTACAGGATCCCATGTAAAAAGACATTCCATTTTTTGTCACATTTACAGTGTCTGCATGACGAAAATGAAAGTGGTGCGGTAAGAAAAAAATTGTCTTGTTTCCAAAAATGAAATAAAATAAAATCCTCTCCTGATGTAAATGTAACTCCCCACAAATTAATGCAGCCTCCTCATCTACAGGATCCCATGTAAAAAGACATTCCATTTTTTGTCACATTTACAGTGTCTGCATGACGAAAATGAAAGTGGTGCGGTAAGAAAAAAATTGTCTTGTTTCCATTTGCATTAAGATTATTTTTCTTACCCCACTGGCAGATAGTTTAACTTGTTTCTCCCAGGATGGGAGATTCCTATTTTAATCTATTACTTTTTACTGAGATACTATTTTTTTAATGGGGTGGCATTAAAAGGGGGGGGGGGGGGGGGTGGCATTTCAGATGACATTTTACAATCAGATCAATTACTGTGCTTCTGTTTTTGTGGTGAGGGGGAAAAAAGGGGGGGGGGGGGGGGGGTGAAGTCATGTGCCCCAACACAAGTGGGATGACATAAAAATGGCGCTGCACAAGTGCCTGGACAACTTATCTCTCTTTTATTAGTACGGTTGAACTGGATCATCGAAGGTCAGAAGCAAAGACATTGGTTAATAGAATGGGATTAAATACATAAAGGATATTTGTATTGTTTAACATTTAATTATTGCAGGTTTGCATCATATTCTGAGTTGCATTATTTTTATTCATTTTGAGGAATACTGAATCTGTGTTTTTTTTGTGTGTGAGTGAGATGAATTAATGCATATTCATATTTATTTTGAACTACAGTAACATCTGATTTCTCTCAACATGGGGACAGGAAAGCTGTCAATCTATAAATTGAAAAAAATAAGTAACTTGCGTTACTTAATTGAAAAAGTAACTCCGATATTCTCTTGTAAATTAAAAAGTAATGAGTTACTTTACTAGTTACTTGAAAAAAGTAATCTGATTATGTAACTTGCGTTACTTAATTGAAAAAGTAACTCCGATATTCTCTTGTAAATTAAAAAGTAATGAGTTACTTTACTAGTTACTTGAAAAAAGTAATCTGATTATGTAACTTGCGTTACTTAATTGAAAAAGTAACTCCGATATTCTCTTGTAAATTAAAAAGTAATGAGTTACTTTACTAGTTACTTGAAAAAAGTAATCTGATTATGTAACTTGCGTTACTTGTAATATATTACCCCCAAAACTGCTCATAAAAAAATAAAACATCCTTTTCTTTGAGTTGCAATTCAATATAAAAAATAAAAAAAAATCGCACAAAAATTATTTTGTATAAATACAATCAAGTCAATTGTCTTTACAAAACTTTGCAATACCTGTTTTACAGGATAAATACGATGAACAATCTTGTATGATACTTCTCTAACTTTATTTGTGATACAAAAATGTCTGGAAATTTTAAAAGTTTCTTTCCAGTTGACTGTGATCTCCAAAAACCAATGGCTAAAGGAACACTGGAAATTTGCCAAATCGTTCTAAGATAATTATTACATTTTTGATCTTTTATATTTATACCTTCCAGTTTAACACTGAAATCTAAATTTGTTTTTTCGACTACATCATTTTGTAATAATTTCCTAAGTTCTGAAGGAATGGCATTGATTACCATCATATACTCCTTAACAGGTATATAAAATGAAAATTTTTCTAAAAACTGAATATGTAAGCACATGACCATTACTACTATTCAAAAGTTGAGAAACCAACACAATATTTTTTCTAAACCAATTATCTAAAAAAAGAGATTTATTTTGGTGTGTAATGTATTTATTATTCAAAATTAAGCATTTGTGAGGGGGAAAAATTCTGTTTGTATATAATCATCCATGATAACAATGCCTGTTTGTGAAAATTGGAAAGTTTTATGGGAAGCTTGCTAATATTAAAATTACAATTAAGAAGAAATTCAATACCACCTACTTTTTCAAAAATAATATTAGGGATATAATACCATAGCTTCTCTTTTGAACAGATATAATTTGTATCCACTTAATTTTAAAAATAGTGTTCGATATTTCAAAATCAAGTACATTTAGCCCACCTTAAGTGGATTACAAAGTCTTTTTTTATTCAAATGATGTTTATTTTTCCAAATAAAATTATATATACATTTATTTATCTTATTAATGATACTTTTTTGGAATATCTATAGCCATTGCGGTGTAAACTAGTCTGGATAAACCTTCATATTTTGATAATATTCAATTAAAATAATTGAATTTTGTTCATTATTGGGGTATAATTAAGATTTATTCTTTCTTTTTGATCTTTGCATATAGTAATTCCTAAATAAGTAATATAATCTTTTATTGGAATGCCACAAAATTCAGACAAGTTACTGGGTCTTTCTTTTGAAGCAAACAATTCACATTTTTTTATATTTGTAGCTAACCCTGATACTAAATAGAATTCATGAAGACACTCACTTTTAATTCTTTTATGTCTTTTAGAAAAATTGCTGTATCATCTGCTAACTGGGAACATTTAATCACATTATTGGCCAACTGGATACCTTGAAATGGATTGATTTTAATATGAAGATACAATACTTGCGTGACCAATAAAAATAACAGAGGAGCTTATGGATCTCCTTGTTTAACACCTCTACCTATATTAAATCTAGGAGTGGTCCCGAAGGGTAGTTTAACAGCTATTACAATCATTATATAATGTTCGAACTGCACGGATAAAGTTGTTGCCAAAACCAAAGAAATCAAGCACTTCAAATAAAAATTTGTGGTTTACAGTATCGAATGCTTTGTAATAATCTATATGAAAAAATGTAACTATCATCATTTAAAAGAAAATTGTAGTCAATCAAATCTAATATTATTGCCAATATATCTACCACGTAAGAAGCCAGATTGACAATCATCTATAATTTCATTTAAAACTAACTTTATTCGACTTGCAAATATATGTGAAAGTAATTTAGTATCATTATTGATTAGAGTTATAGGTCTCCAATTTTCTATATTTAATAGGTCTTTACCTGGCTTAGGAATCAATGCAATCAATCCCTGTAACATAGTTGGCAACATTACTTCATTTTGCAAAATTTCTTTGAAGACATAAAAGAAACTCTGAGATATCTTCTTTGAACTCTTTATAAAATTCACAGGTCAGCCCATCGTTACCTGGTGCTTTATTATTTTTAAGCTTTTCAATGCTTTTATGAATTTCTTCAAAAGTTATGTCTTGATCACATACAGTGGTGTGAAAAAGTGTTGGCCCCCCTCCTGATTTCTTATTTTTTTGCATGTTTGTCACACTTTAATGTTTCAGATCATCAAACAAATTTAAATATTAGTCAAAGATAACACAAGTAAACACAACATGCAGTTTTTAAATGAAGGTTTTTATTATTAAGGGAAAACAAAATCCAAAACTACATGGCCCTGTGTGAAGAAGTGTTTGCCCCCCTGTTAAAATTTTGGTTTATCACACCTGAGTTCAATTTCTCTAGCCACACCCAGGCCTGATTACTGCCACACCTGTTCGCAATCAAGAAATCTCTTAAATAGGACCTGCCTGACAAAGTGAAGTAGACCAAAAGATCCTCAAAAGCTAGACATCATGCCGAGATCCAAAGAAATTCAGAAACAAAGTAATTGAGATCTATCAGTCTGGAAAAGGTTATAAAGCCATTTCTAAAGCTTTGGGACTCCAGCGAACCACAGTGAGAGCCATTATTCACAAAAAGCAAAAACATGGAACAGTGGAGAACCTTCCCAGGAGTGGCCAGCCGACCAAAATTACCCCAAGAGCACAGCGACGACTCATCCAAGAGGTCACAAAAGACCCCACAACAACATCCAAAGAACTGCAGGCCTCACTTACCTCAGTTAAGGTCAGTGTTCATGACTCCACCAAGATTATTATAGTTTTGAATTTTTAAATTAGTTTTATTTTATGATCTGAAACCTTAAAGTGTGACAAACATGCAAAAAAATCAGGAAGGGGGCCAACGCTTTTTCACACCACAAGTGAATCTAGAAAAAAAGGTACATTACCTATATTATTATTTTGGGCATATAACTTTTCATAAAATGTAACAACGAAATTAGATATTAATTTTGGGTCCACTGTAAGGGAATCGTTAATCTTGAGTTTCTTTAAAGAGGAAAAATAAAAAAAAATTTCTTTCAAGATTGAAAAAATATTTAGAATTCGATTCACCTTTTTCTAACCACTTTCTCCTTGACCTTATAAACCCACACTTAGCTTTATATTCATAGATTTGTTATAATTCCAATTGCAATTTTATTAAAAGATTTTTATCTTGTTCACTTTCTATTTGTTTGTCATATATATCAATTATGCTTTGAATTAAGCCATTTTCTTTGTTTGTTTTGGTTTTGGCTATTTCTTTACTTCTCTAGACTGCAAATTTTCTAATTTCCTATTTCATAATTTCCCAAATTGTTCCATATAAGCCTGATATTTTAGCATTAATGTAACATCGCTTCTAAAAAATTTTCTTTCAAGATTGAAAAAATATTTAGAATTCGATTCACCTTTTTCTAACCACTTTCTCCTTGACCTTATAAACCCACACTTAGCTTTATATTCATAGATTTGTTATAATTCCAATTGCAATTTTATTAAAAGATTTTTATCTTGTTCACTTTCTATTTGTTTGTCATATATATCAATTATGCTTTGAATTAAGCCATTTTCTTTGTTTGTTTTGGTTTTGGCTATTTCTTTACTTCTCTAGACTGCAAATTTTCTAATTTCCTATTTCATAATTTCCCAAATTGTTCCATATAAGCCTGATATTTTAGCATTAATGTAACATCGCTTTATCACACTTTTAACATTATCCTTAAACTGAACATCTTCAAAAAGTGAATTATTTAATTTCCAGTAATTGAAATTAGATCCTCGAGTTCTTGTATCACCAAGGCTGATAACTTTGATTCCCAAGTTCCTCAGATGTTAACCAAAAGTCAATTCTAGATTGTATAGATCTATCCTTATTACTCCAAGTAAAGTCTATCTTATCAAGATTTCTGTGCCTCCATTCATCCCGACAATTTAATTGGGAACATAAATTAAATATATCAGTATATTGGAACTGTCTACTGATACGGGGAGGAAAACAATCCAAAAAAAGGATCATTAATAGTGTTCCAATCACCCCCTAAAATCAACTGGGCACTTGGGTATATTTTAAAGAAATCCAAAATTTCTTCTCTAAAATTTTGTAATAACCTGTTTTGTAGAGTATAATTGTCACCATAGATATTCCCCAAAATTAAAACATTATTACCATCTTCTACAACTAAAATCAACCATCTTCCACAAGAGTGAGCTTTACTTTTTAACCTTTCAAAACTGCGACCCCTTCTGATTTATTTCTTCCGTATGCCAACCAGGGCTGCGTTCAGCCCCGACAAAAACGGTGCAAAATGTTTTTTAAACGGAAACGGTAGTGCGTTGAACACCCTGTTCTGATGCTGCAAGAGTTGCAACTATGGCAGCTGAGAAGGCCATTCTTTGTGTTCTTTTTGAAGAATTTCCGGAGCCTGATGAAATCGGTATAAATATGTGTTTAATACTGCAAAA
>NW_015506245.1:245427-247828 GCF_001515645.1 Sinocyclocheilus grahami | reverse complement strand
GCCATGTCCGCATATTATAAATGCATCGGAGGAAAAAAAAATCTGACGTTGGACTTGTTTTTCATAAATTCGCTTTTAAACATGGGTAGTCTCAGATTTCCATTGCATTCATATTTGCATTGTTAGTACTTGTTTTCGGCTTTCCACACTGATCCATAGACTATTAGAGATATTGATAATTTTTTTGTCGGACCAGGACATTTCTTTAGCGAGATATTATTATTTACTGTAAGAAAAAATTAGTGATGGGACGATTGATACCAATGCTCCGACGCAGTTTTCAAAGCACTATTGTATCACACACACACACACACTGTGCCGATGCTTGTATCGAAATGACAATACCATGTGATTGATGACGTTTGAAGCTTCGAACGTCATGCAGTATCGGAAGCTGGTTTGAAAAAAAAAATCGGCGCTTTGCATGATTTTTTTTGTTTGACTCAGTGTTGCCAACTTAGCAATTTTGTTGCTAAATTTAGCAACTTTTCACACTACCCTAGCAACCTTTTCTTCCAAAAGCATCTAGCAACAAATTTAGCTATTTTTAACATTTATTTGGCAACATTTAGCAACTTTTAATAAGTGACTCAAACGATAAAAAAGGCACACATTTTTCATCTAAATTACACAAAAAGAGGAAACCAAAGATGAGTACACGCATCACGTGAATCAAGTTACTTGCTGTTTGCAATTGTTCAATTTATTAATAATAATTTAATAATTGTTCATTAATGATACACCTTGTTAGCTTGTACCTGCGATTGTCGATCACTTAGTCAGTCACACTACACTGTAAGAAAAATATCTAGAAACATGGAAAAGGTACTAGTAATTTTCCAGGACATTATCTGTTGTAACCCGAAAACACTAAATACAATCCGTAATTAAAAATGCAGGTAAAAAACCTGCAAAAAATCAATACGGAAAATTCCTTCATATTAACATAGTAGATTTTGCCCTATTTTTACAGATTTTTAGAGTGTAGCATACTAATACACTGCTTAAAACTATTGCTCAGAATGTGTGGTTTTACAAGTTAAATCTTAAATTGTTCAAAACATGTGTTTAACAATTCAATGTTGTATTTCAAAATACAGTTGTTTATATTTTAATATTATATTATGAATTTATATTATTTTACGAACAAATCTAAATGAACATATATAAAATATATTTTTTGCTTAGATTTGATGCAGTGACACAATTTTGCGTCGTGATTACGTAACGATGTCATCGCGCAATGACATCGCAACATCATTTAGCAACTTTTTAGCAACAAATCACCCTTCCTTTAGCAACTTCCCCTGAAAATTAGTTGGCTTGACTTGATTCAATGACTTGACATTGACTTGGTTGTGTGTGTGTTTTATTTGGGATTCAGTAGGATAGTTTAGAACAGGGATAGGCAACTTTGATAGTGACGAGGGCCAGCATTTTTTCTCCTTTATACCAAGGGGCCAGATTACTAATCCACGTCCACACACCTTTTACACCGTTTTACTAAATTTCCTTTTTAGTGAAGGAAATGAAAGTATAACTAATGTCATTTGTTTTTAAAGATTTTATTAAGTATAAAACTTGTGCAGTTATGCTAATTCAGAAGGAAAACGGTTGTCTGTGGACAGAAATATTACCCTGACAAGCCAATGTAAACATTTCAACTGCATTGTCTGTAAATTTGCAACAAACAAATATACAAAGGTCCTTTTTTTATTAGTAGCCTACAGAACATTCTCAAAACAACCTAAAAGGACAGTTGAAAAGGGCTTAATAAAAAAAAAAAGTTATTCCAAATGGTACCATAAAATAACTTGGTATCTGCAGGATTTTTAAAATCAAATTGAAGACCTTTAAATACCTTTTTAAGATCTGCACTTCACATTTAAGCCTTTAAAAAAGGTTTAAGAAAAGGGATGAGTCAAAAGTATCAATTATTATATTAATTTAAACAATTATTATCAATTAATTATTATATTATCATATAAATATATCTTAGTGTCTTAATTGTTTAGATTTTTATAATGCATTAGCTTTTTGTCGATCCACTGGTTCACATTTAAAAATATGTAGCAAAAATAGCAGATGGGCTTTTTGAAAAAGCAAATTCGTTCTCTGCCAGCAGGTGTCACTTTCGGAACTGCAGAAATATAGTGGTTTCCCCGATAACCGCAGTACACAAAGCTGACGTGCAGCGCTCAAGTCATTGAAATCGTAGCCTTTTGAAGTTTAATCGTCATATTAATAATCCATATAACAATTCTTGTCTTTCCGTCCCCAAAGACCTCTTATAATTTAGACTTTTTGTACCATTTAAGAGTTTGCATGGCCTTAAATGCAGTGGCGGGCCGTGCATTTTACACCTAGGCCTTCAGTGGCGTCCTACATGAATTAATCCATC
>NW_015506245.1:244466-245114 GCF_001515645.1 Sinocyclocheilus grahami | reverse complement strand
ACATCATCTGTAGCTGAAGCATTAACCTAACAAAATGACACAAATACAGTCCATCCGATGTTCTTACAGACATTTATTCACCCAAACGCATTTATACCTTACAGATAGCATTGGAATAAAAAAATAAGGTGATTACATGTGTTTTAAAGTTGAGCTAACAATTTACTGCTTTATTTCGTCTTCACGAGTCTCCCCGCCGGTCTGCCAGCGCACTGCGGGAGGAAAATACTGGTTAGCACAGCTTTACTAGGAAAGTGAGCAAGTAACATTAAAATAATTCATACAAGACGATGAAGAAAAGTGTATAGATGTGACTCTCATCTCCCCGCTGGTCTGACTCTGCCAGCGGCACTGTGGCCGGAGGAAAAGACCAGTTAATACAGCTCCACTCGGGAAACAGAGATATTCTTACAGAAACTTAAACCTGGCTTTATATCGCGCAAATAACATCAGCATACAACGCATCAAGCGATAATAGAGTCAAAAATGAAAATGAACCTACCATACTCTAGTGGTTTTTCATCTTCACGAGTCTTTCACAGAGCCGGTGTTCCGGCGAATTCAGTTTCCCTGTTCCCCCTCACAGCGCCTGCGCAACTTCGCAGTGTTGCCAAGTCCGCGGTTTTCCAGCGGTAGTTTTTAGTAGCA
>NW_015506245.1:237091-243726 GCF_001515645.1 Sinocyclocheilus grahami | reverse complement strand
TTATAATTTAGACTTTTTGTACCATTTAAGAGTTTGCATGGCCTTAAATGTAAACAATTTAACTGAAGACGTTTTAAGGACCCGCGGAAACCCTAGTGCAAATATTTCTGTCATGCATTTGGCAAAAAGCTTTTGTTGACTATGAATTTTTACCTTTGAAATTTGAGGCACGTGCAACTCTGGCGTCCCCGTTGTTTGTGAGCAGTGGTGTGATGGCGATTTAAATCAAATACAGATTTCCAAACATATGGGTATCCCCTTGAACTTGGTAAAAAGATCATCTGTTTACCATCTTAACTTGAAAATACTGTTTTCATGGTCAGTTTTTCATTTATTATTTGCTAATGTTAGTGAATGTTTACATTAGAGTGCACGTCCTACCAGAGTTGCCAACTAATTTTCAAAGAAAGTTGCTAAAGGAAGGTCGATTTGTTGCTAAAAGTTGCTAAATGATGTTGTGATGTCATTGCTCAATGACGTCATTGCGTAATCACGACGCAAAATTGTCACATCGTCAAACCTCAGCAAAAAATATATTTTAGATATGTTAATTTAAATTTGTTTTTAAAATAATATGCATGATATAATATTAAAATATAAATAACTGTATTTTTAAATACATTGAATTATTGAAAACTTACACATTTTTAAATGATTACAATTTAAGTTTTTTTAGTAGCTAGTAAACTCTACACATTCTCAACAATTATGCTTTAAGCAGTGTATTAGTAGTTAGTTAGTATGCCACACTCTAAGAAACGTCTGTAAAAATAAGGCACAATCTACTGTTAGTATGAAAGAATTTTCCGTAATGTTTTTTTTTACCTGTATTTTAAATTACGCATTGTGTTTTTTCGGGTTACAGGGTTACAATGGATGATGGATAATGGATAATGTCCTGAAAGATTTTTCATTTTTCTTATAGTGTACTAACTGATCAACAATCGCAGGTACAAGCTACTAACGCAGTGTATCATAAATGAACAATTATTCAATTATTATTACTATTAAATTGAACGATTGCACATAGCACCTAACTCAATTCCCGTGATGTGTGTACTGCTAGGCATCTGTGGTTTCCTCTTTTTGTGTAATTTGGATGGACAATGTGTGCCTTTTTATTGTCTGAGTCCTTATCAAAAGTTGCTAAAAGTTGCCAAATAAATGTTTAAAATTGATCAATTTGTTGCTAGGTGCTTTTGGAAGAAAAAGTTGCTAGGGTAGTCTGAAAAGTTGCTAAATTTAGCAACAACCCTTACAAAAAAATCCTGCAGGCATTCCTGAAGGAATTTAGTTCTGTCCTGCAGGATTCCTGCATGATCCCTGCACAGAAAGCAGCATTCCTTCAGGAATTCCTGCAGGATATTTTTGTAAGGGAAAATTGCTAAATTGGCAACACTGCGTCTACGATGAAATGAATAGGGGAGCGGCTGGAAATAGCGACCTCTCCTGGTTGGAGATAGTATTAACATCATAAACTGAAAGCAATCTTTACGTGACTTGCTTTTCAAATGTTTTAAAATTGATCATCCGAGTCTAATATGATCCAGCGGGCCGTACTAAAAGACACTGCGGGCCACCAGTTGCCCATCCCTGGTCTAGAATAACCTCAACACCAGACAGAAACTGAATGCACGTCACACCTCTATTGCATTTGATCATGTTCTAGCTGGGGTCTCAGAGACCCCAAACAGCTCACCCAAAATATTTTTGCTACTACTCACGTCAATTATTAATCACACATTTGTATATTTTATATTATTGATCAATATGGGAATCCATTGACCGGACTACGCATGACACGAGTTGGCACAGATTAAAGGGGTCATATAATGCTGCTAAAAAGAACATTATTTTGTGTATTTGGTGTAATGAAATGTGTTTATGCGGTTTAAGGTTCAAAAAACACATTATTTTCCACATAAAAGCCTCGGGCTGTGTCCGAGATCACCCCCTATACCCTTAAATAGGGCACTATTTGAGGGAACAGACATTTTTAGTGGTGTCCGAAACTATAGTGGACGTTCTCGAGTGCACTCATTCAATCCCACAATGCACTGCAAAAACGAGTGTACAACTGGTGCATGCTAGACGGCAACGGCTAGAGAATGCCCATAATGCACCGTGAGAGTCACGCGCCGAATGAATTCCCGCGTCTCGCCAGAAGATGGCGCCCGCAGCTGAATAATCAATCCGTTCATTTTTACAAAGCGCTCATCCGTGGCGTACAGCACAATGTACAACACAGGTATAAATTAATTGTAAATTGATTATTAAATTGTTTGATTAGGGTTTATACATAATTTCCGTGACAGAGTTCAAGATAAATCATTTAATCTTACTACTGGAGCTGCTAGTTTGCTAGTTTCAAATGATTAATAAACAGCAAGCACAAACTATGCAAAAGCTGCATTCCTTCCGGTGCACTCAGTGTCCGAATTCACTACTCGTTTTCATTCACTCCTTCTAGTGAACTGAACTAGTGACCTAATGTAGGGAATAGTGAATGAGGGTATAGGGGGCGATTTCGGACACAGCGGTTTCCCATCACTAGAAAAAATTGCCGCCCCAAATTATGCCGACATTAAACTACGTTGTTATATTTCGATTATAAATATACCACATTCGTTTCAAACTGTTAGTTACATTTTTGTTTATTAAGTGATTTACTTTTGGATCAAATTGAACTCTACAATAATTTATAAATGATTATTATTATTATTTTAACTACATCACCTTTCAATCCGGCATCTACAGCGGGCAGCTGGGGCCTTTCCCTGGGGTCCTCAGTCAACGTGTTGCCGAACGTTTGTATGTGCGATGAGCTGATGGGCTTGTTTTGCTTGCACGTTTTTAGATATTTGGAGGTACGTGTACGATTCCGCTGATATTTCTGAACTAATACCATGATGCCGGGGGAGAACCAGTCCAAAGCCGTAGGAATCGCCTCAGAAGCTACTTCTGGCACGTGTCAAAACTGCACTGTTTTAAATCAGGTGAGAACTTCATTCCTTACGCCAAGATAGTGTCCACTATTTGAAGTCACTTAATTGGTTACCCAAGTAATAATGGGTGTTTCATGAGAGTTGGAGCAGATTAATAATGCAATTTGTTAATATAATACTTATTTGGTTTTAATAGATGGAAATTGAGTATATCAATACGATGTTGTTTATATTACGTCTATCCTAGTCATTGTTGATTGTAATTATACAGTAACTTCTTATAAATGTGATTTCCAGTTAGTGGTACGCAACTGAATATTGGTTGATGTTATTTGATTAATTTGGTGTTTAATGCAGGTCATCTGTTTTGACGAATTTCCTTATTCAAACCATCATGCTGTCTGTTGATTACAAGTAAAGCTGCATTTGTATGTCTGTGATTCTACGTTTTCCAGAGCTTGGATGAATATGTGGCTGCTTTGTTAACTCTGAAGCAGAAGATCGTTGACACAGAGTGAGTGTTTTTTATTTTATTTGTAATTATTATTATTTGGTATAATTTCAAGATGTTTACCTCACTTGCAGTGTAGCAAAAGAACAGTGTTAATTAAGATATTACGAAGGCTTAGGTCTGACTTTGGTTTTTCTGTATGAACTGCAGTATTAGAGTCGCGTGTTGTCATGACATTAAGCATTTGTGTTGTTTTGTGGCTATCCACCTTTTTCTTGTTGTAAAAATGGGCGCGGCCATTTGCAAATTCTATGGGTCTGGCTTCCGGTCTCGTCTGCGTCTACTCCGTCCAGCTATTTTTAGCTGAACAAAACAGTTCGTTTTGCTGCTTGATATTGAACGTTGGTGTGACTTAACGTATTTTTTAAATGTATTATCTTAATTTGTAGTGCAAACAGTTTTACCATTTACTGCACTTTGTTATTCTCCTCGTTATTTACCTATAGCGGCTAATGAACCGGAAGTCTCACCCATAGGCTTACTTCTGCGTTGAAGAAAAATGTGGATAAGGAATTGGGAATTCATAATAAAATGTATGCAGTTCCTTTGTAAATGTGCAAATAAGCATTAAAAGCAATTAATGACACCACGACATGTGAAAGTTGGTTGTGGACCAAGTCATTTAGAGATTTTTAAATTTTAATCATACATTGCATATACATTTTACAGCAAATTATTATAAATAAATAAAAAATATATAGCAAATCTAAGCCTTTATTATGTGCACATCAAAATTTGGATAGAGCATGTTCTTCAAATGGTTCAGGTTTTAGTAATTGCAGTTGAATAGCAAAAGTTTCATATTTAGGATTAAGGGTTTCTTCTACCTAGAATATTTAAAGAAATATCATTACATTTTTTAATACTGTAACTATAATTATCATGTTTGACCGGAAGGATGTTTTCTTAACTTGTTACTTGCTGACTTTTTAGTTTTATTTGCAATGTCAAAAATTATGAAGGTATTTATTCTATCTAGTAACTTTTTTACTTTATTTTCAGCCGTCTCTTGAGTGAATACAAAGAGAAGTGTGATGATATCCTTTTATAAAGCTATGTAGATGATGATGTTGTACTTGTTTTTGTCATGCTCTCTGTTGGCTTACTGATTGATTTCATTGTAGACTATAAGCATATTATCTGAGTTTGCTAATGAGGGGCTGTTTGGTCCTGAATTAAAGGGGTCCTGTTATGCTCTTTTACAAAGTCTTGATTTTGTTTTGGGGGTGTACTAGAACATGCTCGCATTGCTTGGTAGTTTGAAAAATGCATTATTTTTCACATAATTTACATTAGTAAAATACCGAAAAACAAAATGTGTTGTGATTGGTTAGCTGTCCCAGTGCGTTGTGATTGGCAAACAGCTTGGATAGTGTTTCAGTACTGCCACACCCCCTTGCGCCGTCTTTCAACAAAAGCTTTTGGGCAAATCCGGCACTGTACTCCCTCATGTTGTGGAAGCTGTCCTCAGTAAAATGCGCAGAACACAATAGCAAATTGGGGTTATAATGCTTTCGGAAGCCCAAACAAAGACGTTTGGGCACGGAGGTGAAAATAACAGCATTTCAGGCGGTCGCACACCGGAAGAGAAGCGCAGCGTCGCACCACGTCTTTAAAATTCAAATACATTATTTTCTATGAGTGTAGGCACACCGGCAGCGCTGTTCGGCGTCTGTCCACGGCGCCCAGCTACGTCGTGTTGTACTTGTAAGAATTGTTGTAGACATGCCGAAAATTTGAGGCTACAGCACAGCAGCTCTTCTTCTTGGTTTTCTCTGATGCACTAACTCTGCAGCAGCACTTCTTCTTCGTCGTCTCGTCTGATGCACTCACTCAACCAAGCGTTCTAACCACAACCTCGCCCCTCCCCACCCCCCAACCATTCGAATTTCTGTAGGCAGGAATTATTTTTTTATGATATTCTAATGAGCCGCTTTGTGATATCACAAAGCCCGGAAAACCAACGCTGTAGTCCAAAAGAGCCGTTCGTTGTAGTTCTTGAAAAGGGATTTTTAAAAAAACGAAATATCTCCTTTTGCAGTGGACTTTGAGATTTGTAACTTTCTAGATCTTTTTTTATGCCCAAACATACACACTACACACTGACTAAAATTAAAAAAGTTAAAAAGCATAATAGGACCCCTTTAAGCAATATCATATGGGCATGAGTGTTGTTGTATTGAATATCAGCCCAGCCACATTAAGCTGCAGGTAATCACAGCCATACTGATATTCATTGCAACAGCATGGTTGTGAAAATATTACATTTATAAATTGGTTCAAGAAACAAAATTAGTATTAAACAGGAACTTTTTTTTTTCATTTTAATTAATTTTAAGTACAAATTATATTTTTACTGTCTGCTATGCGACATCCTTTACAAATGGTAAATGGTTAGGATGAAATAAATTAACATTTTGAATGGCAAAACTATTTTCACTGCAATCAAGCATGTTTATAATTAGGAAAATTCATTCAAATGACCTGTTTTGTACTGCAAAAAATAGCTAGAAGCAGGTGCCACTTGAACCCTAGCACATTTAATTTACAAATGTCTGTGGATACAGTCACTGTTCTCTTACACAGCAGAAAAGCTACTGGTGTAAAAGCTCACATGGCAAAGAGGTGGTATGTGTGTGTAAGAGTGTGCAGGCAAAAAAAAATTAAAGTGAAAAAGTTAACAATAACAACGCCTTTAACCAGTTATCAGCATAAGAAATAACATTTTCACTTTGGAACAATTAAAACGTTTTTTGATCCTGTTTTCGGTTACATTTAACAAAATAATTGTTTTTAATTTCATTGAACCATTTCTAATTTCTGATATCAAATAAATTACATTACAAAGAAAATTGTCAGTTCATAATTCCAAAAGAAAGTGTCAAACTTTCATGCTAAAGCAAAACACAGAACTGAACCTTTCCCAGGTCATTAAAATTGTTATCTTTGTAATTAATTGTTCTGCTCATGCTCTACTCTGGGTTTTCCATGTCCTGCTCAATGCTTGCTCGTGAGAGTAATCTGATCCCAGAGTGAGAAAACACACAGATACTCCAACTTTAAAGGGGTCATATGATGCGATTTCAATTTTTCCTTTCTCTTTTTGTTACAAGCTCTTGGTGCATAAAGAAGATCTGTAAAGTTGCAAAGACTGAAGTCTCAAATCCAAAGAGATATTC
>NW_015506245.1:233811-236844 GCF_001515645.1 Sinocyclocheilus grahami | reverse complement strand
ATGTATTTCAGAAAGGCGGGGCATAGAGGAGAAACAATAATGTACAGTATGTGGAAAATAATGTGTTTTTTGAACCTTAAACCGCATAAGCACATTTCATTACACCAAATACACAAAATAATGTTCTATTTAGCAACATCATGCTATGTGACCCCTTTAATAAAAATAAAAAAATCCCTTACCACAGTTACACTCTGCAACGTGCTCCACACAACTCCTATACACTGGCTTTAAACACAGTGAACACAAAGCTTGAAAATTTATTTTTTTCTCTATGGATCCATCTTTGTTTTCCTTGACAAAACATCACAGCTTCAGAAATCTCAGAGGTAAGATGATAAGAGTTTCACTGCCGTTATATTACACACTGTGTAATATAAATATTTTTAAGCTGACATTTATATTTTAACAAGTTGCTATTTACCGAAGTAATTTACAGTACAAATGTGCTAGGCTGTTACCAGAACTGGTGACTGAGAATACACAATGCATGTGAGCCTAGGCCTTAAATGGCATACCCATAACAACTGCAAAGACATTGTACTTCTTATCATGTTGTAACTAAAGTAATGCAAAGCCTGGATGCTGCTGTACAAGTACTTTACGCTCAGTGGCAGATAAGTTCCTTAATACTTGCACAGGTAATTTGCATTTTAGTATTGCTTTAGAAGTTTGTTAATGTGCACAGTATCGTAATTTTGGGCAAAAATAGTTGAATGGCATTTAAGTATGCGACTAAATGAATGTCTTTAAAACATCATGATGTTTTTCAAAGAGAGAGCAGCAAACTGCACAAACAGCTGGATGAGGTGTTGCTGAAGCTTGAGCCCTTAGAGAAACAGACAGTGGAGTATGAACAGATGAAGACAGAGCTGGAGAAAACTACGGTCTGTATTCAAACGCACTAATTTTTTACCATCTCTAGAATTCAAACTTTTAGCAGTTGCTACCAATACCAGTGAAATTCTCTGATTCTCTTTTCCAATTTTAGTACATATTAAAAACTCTCACTTTTATTTAAAAAGTGAAATTTTAATAAAAACATTTACCAGTGTTTCCCACAGTGTAAATATGATTTCTTATGGGTTTTATACTAGTGAACAAATAATTATCTTGAAGGGATAGTTCACAAAAAATATATATATATTTTTGACAAAAAAGTGAATTTTTTTACTATTCAAAATTGAAGCTGCATTACCACGAGGCATGAGCATGCTTAAAAAATAAATTTTTACTATCTACCTACTCATTGAGATTAAAGCAATTGAATGACTGCACTTTTGTGTTGAATTTGTTGGCACTCTGTACTACCAATACTGTAGGAAGACTAATCTAAAATCTAAGTTAGAGTAGTCATTCATTACAACGTTTGTAAAGCTGACTCCAACTGGACTGGAAATATGTGCATGTTAATTTCTCCTTTTTTAAATTGTTTTTTTTAATTCAACAGGCTGATTTGAAGTCATACCAGCTAAGGTGTGAAGATGTCGACAGGCTAAAATCTGAAAAAGCTCAAACACTTACTCTGTAAGACCACTTTACTGTAGTATTATGGTGGTTTAGTTGCTCTTGTGATTGTCTTCTGCTCATAGTATTTGTCTGTCTGTCTTCCCAGGAAAGAAAAAGTTGAAGAATCCTTAAGACAAGCAGAGGGTACGTGCATCACAAATTATTTTAGGTTAAGATTAGAACGGGGCCTATAGATCAAGACTGCTGATCATATTAAAGGACGATTCATCAGAAAATTCTGTCATTTCCCTTCCCTCAAGTGTGCGCCAAACTGACTTCCACCGACTTCCATAGTTCTCTTGTTGAGCACAAAAGAAGGTATTTTGAAGAATGTTTGTACCAATCAGTTGATGGTAGCTGTTGGCGTGCATAGTATGGAAATAAAGAAAAAAATACTATGGAAGTCAGAGGCTACCGTCAAAGGTTTGGTTACAAACTCGCAAAAGTTTGTAGCAACTTGAAGGTTGGTAAATGAAAATGTACTTTTTTTGTGTGTGTGAACTGTCTTTTCAGTCTAAATACAAATAATAAAAACTGAAACCAACAATGTAGTGTACACACACTGAATTACTGCATTGTATTTGTGTTGCTCATAAACATGTTGTTTTCACAGATACCGTGCAAAGGCAAAACCTGGAGAATGAGAAACTCCAAACTGAAAAGAAATCACTGGAGGAAGATCTACAGAAAACTCATGTTAGGTTCTTTAAAGTTACCTCTGTAATTAAAAAAATTGGCTGTTAAAATGGAATACTGGCTTCTAAATGCAAGTTATTGCTTGAATTTCACCTTAGATTGTCTCTAAAATAACAGGATTAATATACCATTTTTCATTTGCTGCTTTGATTTATATTTCATTGATTGTCATTGTTTTCCTGTTTTATTTCAAGGATTCCCTCAGAAAATATCTTCAGACTGCAGAGGAACATGAGAATCTCAAGCTGGAGAATGCCAAGACACTCATTCTGTAAGTCCAACTGGGTCTGTTATAGTCATAATGAACTGTGCTGCTGTGTTAATTAAATGTTGCTTTGATGTGTTGGTTATATTTTCTGTAAACACACTGTGCTGGGGCCCGTTCTTCATACCTCACTTAATACATCTTCAGACGATTTGACAGATGTGAGATCATCTAATTGTGATAACTGATCTCTGGCTTGGTTCTTCAAACTAATTTCTGGATTTGATTAAAATATCTGGATTAAGTTCTGTGAGGTTACTGCATATTCTTGAGTGCATTGGAAAGGGCAGATATATCGATACACAAGACCATGATAAGCAATGCAAAGCAAGACAGCAACGTAATGACATCCTATTAAAAAAGAACATCACACATCTGATGAAAAACTTGATGAATTTCTTGATCTTTATAAGGAAACAGCCAAGCAACTAAAATGGCAGAAAAGTTATTATAGATAAATGAAATATGTACTTTCTCTTTTATTTCCAGTTATTTCATGATTTCTAGTATTTGTACAGACTTTAAATTTTTATTTCAGTGTTGTAATTAGCAGTTTATTTAAT
>NW_015506245.1:221047-233801 GCF_001515645.1 Sinocyclocheilus grahami | reverse complement strand
TATTTTAACAAGTTGCTATTTACCGAAGTAATTTACAGTACAAATTTGCTAGGCTGTTACCAGAATACACAATGCATGTGAGCCTAGGCCTTAAATGGCATACCCATAACAACTGCAAAGACATTGTACTTTTTATCATGTTGTAACTAAAGTAATGCAAAGCCTGGATGCTGCTGTACAAGTACTTTACGCTCAGTGGCAGATAAGTTCCTTAATACTTGCACAGTTAATTTGCATTTTAGTATTGCTTTAGAAGTTTGTTAATGTGCACAGTATCGTAATTTTGGGCAAAAATAGTTGAATGTCATTTAAGTATGCGACTAAATGAATGTCTTTAAAACATCATGATGTTTTTCAAAGAGAGAGCAGCAAACTGCACAAACAGCTGGATGAGGTGTTGCTGAAGCTTGAGCCCTTAGAGAAACAGACAGTGGAGTATGAACAGATGAAGACAGAGCTGGAGAAAACTACGGTCTGTATTCAAACGCACTAATTTTTTACCATCTCTAGAATTCAAACTTTTAGCAGTTGCTACCAATACCAGTGAAATTCTCTGATTCTCTTTTCCAATTTTAGTACATATTAAAAACTCTCACTTTTATTTAAAAAGTGAAATTTTAATAAAAACATTAACCAGTGTTTCCCACAGTGTAAATATGATTTCTTATGGGATTTATACTAGTGAACAAATAATTATCTTGAAGGGATAGTTCACAAAAAAATATATATATTTTTGACAAAAAAGTGAATTTTTTTACTATTCAAAATTGAAGCTGCATTACCACGAGGCATGAGCATGCTTTGAAAATACATTTTTACTATCTACCTACTCACTGAGATTAAAGCAATTGAATGACTGCACTTTTGTGTTGAATTTGTTGGCACTCTGTACTACCAATACTGTAGGAAGACTAATCTAAAATCTAAGTTAGAGTAGTCATTCATTACAACGTTTGTAAAGCTGACTCCAACTGGACTGGAAATATGTGCATGTTAATTTCTCCTTTTTTAAATTGCGCCACATCTCTGAGTGTAACCGGTGTAAACTAGTAGGTGTGTTCGACTTGACGCGGACCGACTGTGCAGACCCATAGGTGTATTACAGTACCATGAGAGCTATAGAGAGCAGACTGCTTCGTGCACTTTCGAATCGCTCTCGCGGATGTCAAACACTGCTCGATCTGTGTCGCGCCTCTTATCCAGGGTCCTTAGCTGATGTGGGGCCCAGTGCGGCCGCACCAGTTGCACCCCCCTTAGGGCGGCCCTGAGTCGAACACACCGGCTAGTGCTGCAGGCTTATTGGCTCACTGACGCTGATGAGATTAACGCCTTAGGTATCGAAATTTGGTACCGAACGACGAGACGTTTTTCGATACTTGATGGTATCGAGGCAATTCGGTCGGTGCCTAAAAAGTATCGAACTCGATACGCAGCCCTATCTCTCAATGAATGAAACTGACTGTGTCTATATTATTTTAGACTATATAACATTAAAATATTATTTTCAAATTAGCTTTTAAATTATTATTGTCCCTGGTTTAATAGGGTACTCTTGTAAAAAAATCAGCAGTGGCTTGGACAGACTTTAAAAATCAACTCCAGAATGAGCTTCAAAGAATTTAACAATCTTGGATTATGTCAAATCATCAACAGTAAAATCCATCTGAGTAATCCACGTACAAAGAATGGGCCCCTGGTGTACTGTACCTATTTTTTAATTGTTTACAAATCGAAACTATGACAGATGCTTTTCCTTTTTTTGTTGTTTATTTAGGCCTATACTTAAGTTTTGTTAGTGTTGAATCTGACATTCTAGAATTGAAATTCATTAAAAATATTTAAGTGTATGTTGTGTTTTTCTCTCAGGAAAGGAAACCTTGAGAATGAAATTTTGGTGCTGAAAGGTCTGTGTTAGTGATCTTATATTTTAATCAAATTGCAGTGCATGAATGGAAAAACTCTGCTTTAGATTTGAAATATGGACTATTGCACATATTAAAACATATTGGACTATCATACATATTAAAATATGTAGCATATTTAATTATTTCCTAATCTCCATACCTATTCTCCAGGAGTGGGTTTTGTGCACCATACAAGTTGGAAATAAAATCTTAATTAAAATGTAATTGTCTATTTGTACACAGAGGCAAATTTTCAACAGGACAATGAAATCATTGTTCTAAGAAATGAGAAGAGAAGACTTGAAGAAATGTTGTACACAACACAGGTTTAAATTTTTCTTAAACATTATATCCCCTCTGGTAAAATGTAAAGTAAAAGGCTATGATTTTAATGTGATTACTGTTTTTACTGATTTTTTATTTTTTTTTATTAGCAAAGACTCGGCAAACTTGAGGAGTTGTTCAACAAAGGTATAAGATGTGCATTCTTATACCTAGTAAATTGTATATTATTTGATCCATTGTTTTCCGTCATTAAATGAAATTATTTTTATCTTAGAAAAAAGGAGTATGTCTTCTCAAACAGATGCTGAGCCATTAATTGACAAAGGTATGTATTGTCTAAAACGGTTAGACTTTCCATTGTATGAAGAAATGCTTAAATATTTAAAAGAAAACAGCTTGATAGCATGGCACTTGATAATGTTTTCTTTAATTGATCATGCTTATTTTAGGCAAAGTCAGAATGCTGCTTGAAGAGCTCTGGCATTGTGTGGAAAGTTCCCAATCGCAAGAAAATCTGTTTCTCGCTGGTAATCATTCTTGCATTGATTGAACTTTTATTTTTCTAAAATGTATTTATTATCAGGCGACCAACGTTAATTCTGATAGAGGCAATGCGTATTTCTTTTGTAGGAGAAGAGGCAACACCCTTGAAAAACCAACTTCAAAGAATATCTTCTCAACCACTGCCTAACAGTCCTTTAGAAAGACAAATTTCTCATCCATCTCCTGGAAATCCCAGTCCAGAAACTCTATTGCAATCTTCAAAACACTCCACGCCTAAAACACCTCCTGAGGTCAATAGGCCTAAATCATCTCAGAAACCGATAAAGCAGAATAATGATCAACATTTCAGTACATCAAGTAGAAAGAGGAAAGTAAGTTCAGATGTGCTTGAACATGTGAACACTTGGACTGAAGATGCTACTAAATCTTTACTAAAGGAAATGACAGTTAGAGTTGGAGATGACTTGTTATATGGAGATTACTCTGTGGATTTGCAGGACATTAAAGAGTGGTTCAAGCCTTTGCCTGCAGCTTTATCTCCTGTGCATAGCCCCTCAACAGAGCTGGTAAGTTAGAATTTGTTTCAATTACATTGTAATGCTCAAGTGATTCAATTTCAATGACAGTCCTCCTGAATCAATTTGAGTCACTATGATGAAAGACCTGTGCCGGTACTATGATTTTTTTGAAAATGAGGACTTGAGGTGCTTCTCTTTACTTTTTTTTTTGCATCCTCGTTTCCTTTCCTCGCCTCCTTTCCTCATGTGTTTGCTCCACCCCCCAGGATGCGAGGGAAGGATGAGTAATGAGGGAATATGTTTAAGGAGGAATCAAAGGAAAGCTTATTTGTACATTGGAATATTCTTGATCACTCAAGCTTCACTTTAAAGCGTCATCTGCTGTCCCTTATGTTAAAGTTTGGTTAAAGGGGTCATCGGATGCAAAATTCACTTTTACATGTTGTTTGAACTAAACATTTGTGTTGGCAGTGTGTGTACACAACCACCCTATAATGATAAAAATCCACCCAGTGTTTTTTTTTTTTTAAATCCCCATAAACAATAACCCCAGATCAAGATCAGATCTCAGATCAAGCCATTCACAGATTCTTGGCAGAGTGATGTAGTTCTGCACAGGCCCCTCCCACGATTATTGATTGACACGGGTGCTTTATCACAGACCTGCCCTGAGTGAGCTGTCAACAGTCCGCTATTGTTTCAACACCGCAGTAGGTGTAGTCAAGAATGTTTCCTTAGCGATTGAGGTGTTTTGTTGTTGGATGTAATAATGAACATAGCAGTAATTTTTTACTCCCAACATCTGAGCCGCTGAAGATGCAGAGGATTACTTTTGTTTTTGAAGGGAAAAAGGATGGTTTTGTTACACTACCATTGAAAAGTTTTAACCAAAGTATGTTATAGACTTTTCTTTAAGACCCTGAAGAATCATATCAACTTGTGGAAAATGGACATCCGATGACCCCTATAAGACATTCATAATGAATATTAATAAAGCAAGATGTCCTGTTGAAATAGGCGATATATATTTTATTTAAACTGCAAAGATAAAACATAAATTAAAACTATTATGAGAGATGTGAAGGGGGAGGATAATTTATACATGTCAGGTTTTTCGTCAATTTCCAATTTTTTCTGGAACCTTCCTCCTCGCCTCCTCATGGTGCAGTTAGAGAATTGAGATGTTCTTTAAAGATTGCTAATATTTATCAGTTTCCGGGTCACAGGTTAGAGGACGGATGAGAGAGGAAATGAGGAAGCATCAGTTTGAGTATTGAGAAGCACAATTGGTCTTTGACTTTGCTGGTATTTAAATACAGTGATTTATTGTTGACTTTGCTTAGACTTTAGTTTATAATTTATAGCTTATAAACAATCATTCTTTCTGAGCCTTTCTGTTGAGATCAGTGTGAATATGTTAAAGTAAGAAATTAAATGTGCATTGTTTGGAAAAACATGTACATGATGTTTCATGAGAACACTTTCAACATATTTATTTTCAGCCCTCCAAAATTGTGTTGTAGAAATTAATAATACAAGTCAATTGTAATTTGAATTAAATAATAGTTTTAGCTAGCAACTGTGAAACTTTGCGTATCATCCCCAATATAGTGTTATCCATGGATATTCAACAATTATAGTCAATGGCAATTAATTAATTCCTTTTTATACTGGCTTGTAAAATGTGACTAATGATGTTCCTGTGTGGCCAGTAGTGGTAAAGAGATGTAGTATGACACTTTTCATTTGTTCTTTCAGGTCAGTGTGAATGAAGACCAACCGATGTCCAATACTACAGAGGAATATCAATCACATAATGGAAAACAAGAAGGACTATCAAGCTTACATAAAGCTATTCTTCAAAACAACACACAATTAGAACCTTCAGATATTGAGGATGAGAAGTCACTGCTGAAAGAAGAGGTGGAAAAATCTACTGTACTCTTGTCACCAGACACTCCTGCGAAAGTAGTTGTATCTGCAGATAACATTGCAAAGACATTATCTGACAGCCATCACATGGAGGTAGAGGATGTGTTTGATGTAATGCATGGCTGTATGGGCAGTACTCAGAATCAAACTGCAAAGTCAGGTATAGGAAATAGACACGGTGTGGAAAGTTCTTTAGAAAATGATAGCACACAAACTGCAGTAGGGACACCACTGATGAATCAAAATGGTGAAAGAACAGAGTTGAAGGATACAAAAACTACTAATAATCTTAAAAGTCTGTTGGAAAACTCAGATCTGCAGCAGCATGTTGAAACTGAACTAGTGCACCCCAATTCTGTTCACTCTGCAGAATGTGAAACTTCTCAGGTACAGCCAAATGTGCCATTGGCATCAAATGTCAAGAGAATTTCAACACTTTATGTGAACTATAGTAAATCAGACAGTGTTGAGAATAAGACATCAAAGAGTTCTGTACCACTAGAAATGAAGACTGTAGCAGATATATCAACACATGGAATTCAGAGCAGACTGGCTGATCAGTCTGAAGAGGATAATAATCTAGAGCCTACAGAATATCAGAAAAGTTTGGATGTGAGAAAAAATGGAGGTGCTTGCTCTTCAAGACCCTCAAAGGATGAGGAGTCATCATCAGAAGATGAAGGGTTCTTTGGTTTAATGAGAAAGGTTAGGGGTGTTCACTTAAGGTCTGAGGGAAGGATCCCATCAGAAGAGTTGGACCATGTTTCTAGGAATAAGCAGTGCTCCACTGCAAAGCAGATGTCCAAAGATGAGCCTCAGGAATTTCTTTCTGAGAACAGAGCATTATCTCACTCTAGACTTTCCACCGTGATCATGGAGTCTGAGGATGAAAAAGATTCTGAATGCCCAGAAAATGACAAAACTGTTCAAAATGTGTGCAAGTTACTGAGTCCCGAAATCAAGTTTAAGGGTACTAAAGAAAATGAGTCGGAGAGCCCAAGAAAAACATTGGTGCAAATGAAAAATGAATCTTGTCAGCAGGTAAATGGGATGTCAGCTGATACCCAAAGCCCCAGTGTTGAAAATGTTGTCAGTGATATTTACAACAAGGAAATATCAGGAGATTCTGCAGTGGATAGTCTTGAGGATACCAGAACACCATGCCAAGATACTCTGGATCCAGAATATACTACCTTTGAAAAGGGTGGCAGTATTTCAGTTGTTCCAGGTCTTAACACAAAAACCCATATTACACCAACCTCGTGTTTATCTCTTGGAAGGGTTCGAACAGAGATGGGTCCACCCCTACCTCCAGTTGTTATGCCACTGACTGCTACTCCTCCAAGGTTTGGAAAACATCACACTCCTTTAAAGCCTACTTCAGTATCCTCAAGATTACCAACTGATGAACCAACGATGCCATCTGTGCCTGTTTTTGATTCAGCTCTTCCAGATGCATCAAAAATGTCTCCGTGCTTGACCACTCCATCACCATCTTGTGGAGTTCCCTCCTCACCACTGCAGTTTGGATCAGCTACTCCAAAACATGCTGTTCCGGTCCCAGGAAGGCTCCCATCATCTGCCTTATCCTCTTCCCCTCCTGCTGCTTCACAGGAAAATTCCATGCAGATGCTAGATTCTATGTATCCTGAACTCTCTGCACGTGCCCGCACTTTAAACATACTCCGTGGGAATGTTAACCTGACCCGAGCTGGAAATGAGAGTGGTACCTCCCCACCGCCTGTTAACCAGATATCAGGAAATAAAACGATCAGTTCTTCATCCACTGCCTTCACCAAAACAGAGCAGAAACCAAAAAGGACAGGTGTAAACATCCTATTGCCAAAGAGTGCTAAAAGACTCAGACTTGACAACTGTTCACCTGCTCCTCCCGGTGTTGCTTCTCCTGCAGAACAAGTAATGGATCATCAGACTGTTATTAAAAGGGAGTTCATCAAATCGAACCAAGAAGAACAAAGAATTGAGAAAGACAAGATAAATGACATCAATTGTCAGATCTCAGAAGTGCTGGCCAAAGTTGGATTGTCCTGTTTTGATGTATTGCCTGTTGTTAAGAGCCATGTGTTCGTTGGGAGAATATCTCAAGTGCCAATTTTGACTGATGAAGAAAAGGCTGTAATTGCTCATTTTTGTGTGAATCAGGTATGCGTTTATGCTTTGCACAATTCAGATGGCTTTTCTAGTTACTGCAGTCTTGAGGATATTGATGCACACCTTTTTTCCTGTTTCTTTAGTCTTCAGCAGAAAAACTCATATCTGCCATTTTGACTAAATTAAAGACTGAGAAGAGCATTCTGAGTTATGATAATGTACAAGCTCTCTGTAGAGTCTACACAGGGATATGTCGCCAGATAGGAGACTATCAGAAAGCCCATGCCTTTGCATACAATATTCTCAAACAAGGTGAGTTTACAGCAACTTCTTTCATTATATTTATATGATATGATCATTCAGCCTATTTCTTTTTAGTTCTTTACCCATTTTAAATGTTTATATTAAATTTCTCAGACTCCGACTTAGACTTTCAGAGACTAATTATGTGTTCTATATGGAGTTGTTGATTCTATATGGATTCTTTACTCACAGATTTTCCTAATGCCGCCAAGCTAATTTTGTTCATGGTCACAACATGGCCAAGTGTGCTATTCCATGAGACCTCATTGTGCAAAGCCATTCATACAGTGACCAAGCTTAAAGCGGAAGATGACATTTTGGAATACCTGACTAAATATCTACACTGGGATAAGGTATGCAGTGTTTAGGGCTTTTTATTTTGCTTGCATTCTCTGATGGCTGGAGCTAACTACCATGATTTATTTCTTTACCAATAATTATTATTACAAACTTATGAATGCTGTAATTTCCATCCTGACCCTGTTAACTTTCCTCTGGGCATCATATGTATATAGAGTGGCCACATAACAGTGTAATGTTTTTTTTTAACCTTTAAATTAATGCATGGAACTAATGTTTTTATGTATTTGCATGATTAAGTTGAATCATTTTATCAGTTGTCCCTTAATATTTTCTAGAGTCCACCTGATGACATTCATAAATTGATTAGCAGCACAGTGAAAGCACTTCAAGAAGACAAAGATTTGACATTCCAGAAGCATGATCGTCATGGTCATGACCTTTGCCCAACTGCATGGGAGTACATACATACCTTGGATCTCTTGTGTGCACATATGAAGTGGAAATGGACACATGATTATGTTATTGGGTATATTTATCTACTGCATATAGAATGTTAAATCATTTTGCATCAAGCATACTTAATATATTTTTCAAAAATAATAAATAATATATTTGTCATGATTTTTTTTTTTAAAGCAAAGAGCTGTGGCCCATCATGAACACTTGGGTGACACAATCAAGGCTTCAGCAATCCCCAGTCTGTGATGTTTCTGTAGCAGCTGTTCTGCGATTGATTGGTACGTTGTTGAGTTTGCATGAAGTGATTAATACTGTATTTAGTTTTAAAGTAATTTTAAAGTTTTATATTAATTTTAATCTAAATATAAAAAAATTAAATCTATGAAGTTAAATTATAATAATGTTTTATACTTTCTAACTAATACAATTCATTTTACTTTCTAAGTCTTTAATTTAAATTATTGGTTTGATTCATTTTCTTTAGCTCAATGGTGCATTTCATAGCAGCACTATGAGTCAGAATATCATGAAAAATAGTGGTATAAAAATCCCACAAATTAGCCTTTTAAGAGATTTGAAATTTGTCTTTTGTTTGTATTCTTCCAGGACGACTTGGTCAGTTAGGAATGAAGCAGATGCTATGTAAATCAGTCCAAAATGTTGCAAAAGCTGTAAACCTCTTTGGAAAACATGGTATTACAGAAGGTACTGAACCTCTTATGTAACAACTGTAATGGCAAATTAAAAATATTTAAATACATTATGGTACTTTGCTTAGTAGTTTTTTTTAATATATAAACCCACCATGAATCACAATACAACCATTTGTTGTATCATTGCAGGTGTGCCCAATGAGGTGCAGTTGTCCGCTGTCTATGCCATTTATGACCTGGCACCCTGCAACCCCAAAGATGCCCTGGAGGCTCTAGCATCATGGCGAAGCGAAACTACACAGCCAGTACCCTCTGCTGTGACCAGCTGCATCACTCAGATTGGCTCCCTTTGTCGTCAAATTAAATCCTGAACTTTTTTTTTTTATCACTTTTTTTTTTATCCTCTTTTTGTGGTCGTTGGTTTCTGGAAATCAAGGAAATCATGCCGTTCTTGTACATTTATGTATGTTATGTAGATTAAAGAAAATAACTTTATACCATAAAGATAATTTGTATTGAAATTAAAAATGTTTTTGTGTTTCTATTTTCAGGCTAGAATTTTGAAAGAAAAAAAAAATCATTTTCTGCTTAGAATATTCTTGATGCATTATCTGCTTTTGTCTTGATTTGATTAGACACTTGAGACTGTTGTTCCTTATGTAACATAGCCTTTTATAATTTTAGTTCTGAGTATTTTCATGGCAGGTTTTGCTTTAAAAACAAGAGAACCTTGATCTAAAATTCCAGTTAGGAATTGAAGGTAAATCGTGACTGAAAAAGCAACTCGTGCTGTTTCGCAGACTTGACTTCTAAACCGTCTTGACTGCAATTTATTGGGAGCAATAAGCTGTGACAAGGAGGGTCAATTTGATCTAACAATACAGTTGAAATGATCTATGTTGGTAAGACATTTTGTTGTTTAATAACGGAACTTTCCAGCTGCAGACCCACTCAAATTCTGTTGCCGGCTGAACCACCATTTAGTGCTTGCTGTTATCATTTTGGCATGCTATTGCTTTAATTTTATTAATGTGGGGAAGTTTTTATAACATTAAATTAAAAACTCTTACCAGTTAAAGAAAAAAAATTATATATATATATATATAGAGAGAGAGAGAGAGAGAATTGGAAATAATTCACCAAATTGCTGAAGAAAAATAATCCTAGAAATTCCACTAAATGCTCGCATCACATTTTTATTGGATTGGATAAATGGGTGTGGAAATTGGAGGGGGTGTGTTACGCCTCCAGAAAGAGTTTAAATTTCAGAGACATGCGCACTCCAGCAGAGATGGAATGCTCTGGATTCAACAATTCGTTGGAAACCAGCTCACGTAGAGGATTCTCGGTTTATTTATTCTTCCCGGGATTTTTAAACTTATTCTCAGCGTCTTGGAACTCTTGAGGACGTCTGTTTAGCCTTAGACGAGAGTGCTTGTGAGCTTTGTAACGGTAAAGTTGGATGGATCCTCGGGTGGCTTGAATTCAGCTCGAGCAGAAAGGACCTGCCAACGCTTTATGGATGTGCGTATGGGAAACCTCGCAAAGGCGAAACCACTGCCACTCTGCGGGTGAATACACCTGCGTTGGCGGCCAGCTTTATGAAGCAGTTTTCGCTGGTTCCCACCAACACAGCTGGAAAGTCTTTTAACAGCAACTCCAATCAGCCTTATAATGATAGTGGTGCCATGAGGTCTCCAAACGCATGTTCTGATACTGCACCTCCGTATGTCACCCCTATCGGAGTCAACGGTAGTGATTCTTCATCACCTTTATCTTCAGGAGATTCCGAGAGTGACAGTCCGACATTAGATTCCTCATCCGCCACTGGTGATATTGGCGCAAATCCAGCCAAACTTCACTTTAACTTTACTGAACATATGCACAATGTCAGTAACCGTTTGCAACAACATTATCAGCGGCTGCAGACACAAATAATGATGGATAACCAACTTAAACATCCAGTAAGAAAGCGAAGTGACAAAGTGAGCACATATGGAATGAACTACTTTTTGTCCCACTCTAATGGCAGTCATTTACAGGCCTCTCTCATCTTTTTAAGTGGGAGAACTTGCACAATTGGTGGCTGACTAAATACTTTTATTGCCCCACTGTATGTGGGGCCCCATTGGCAACTAGAAGATACAGTCCAGGTGTCAACGGGTAAGAACATTTTCCCTGTATTGGTATACATTTTTCTCATTGATGTATTTACTTAAGTTGGTTAACTGAGCAGGCCCAGAGCAATGTGACAAACTGTTGAGCCAGAAAAAAAAACAAATAAGCAAGCTTAAAGGAGACATATTATGCCCCTTTTTACAATATGCAATATTAGTCTCAGGTGTCCCCAGAATGTGTCTGTGAAGTTTCAGCTCAGAATACCCCACAGATAATTTATTATATCATGTTGAAAATGCCAATTTTGAGTGTAAGCAGAAACAGCTGTTTTTCGGGCCTGTCTCTTTAAATGCAAATGAGCTGCTGCTTCCCGCCCCCTTTTCCAGAATAGAGCTGCGCCATTACAGCCGGTACCTGTTAAAAACATGTTTTGGTTCTGATTATCATGTATCTGAAATCATGCGTTTTAAACCATATGAGTAAAAATACTTCTGATATACCATTTTCTGAGAGCACACATCCGAAGCACACGGACAGAAAGCAGCCACCACACAGCATGTGAGTACTAAACTAAGTTCTCATTCACACGTTTACGTTAAAAACACACATGAGTTACAAAAACTGTTGTCTGTGAAGGTTAACAGCTGGGAAATAAATCGCTTGTTTATTTTAGATCTGTGTGGCAGCAGCAATATACAGTAAATAAATCAATAAATCCTGCTTGTCTCCTCTGAGGCTGGGACTGTAAATAGTGTTCTAGCTGTGCTCGTCTGTGCAGCCAAAGACAGAACAGTTAGCATGTTTTGCTCAAACTTTCGCCGTGGCATTAGAGCTGGTACACCGTTGTCACTTGCCAAATCAAAATGACTGCGCCATGAATGTAAATTTCCAGATTAAGGGGCTGTGATATTATAATGAGATCCTTTTGCCACATCACCAATGGAGCGAAATCTGACGCGCTCATTTTTTCAGACACTTGCAGAAAAAGGCTTACTAAAACAAAGTTAATGTTCTCCAGTTAAAGTTACTGGGTTAATCTTTTTCACGTCAAGCTTTTAATCTTTGCCCTAAAGGTGTAATAGATTAACTAATGCAGGTCTGTATAACTTTTCTTCAGTTACTATTGAGGTATTTTGATTCCATATTTGGAAGCACAAGCACCTAAGGGTTTCAGAGCATCTGAAGACCAATCAGCTTGTATGGAACGATATTCCGGACAATTTTCAAATAGAATAGCAAATTGTATTTTCAATTGCGTTTTCAATATGTGGACGCATAAATTGTGACATAATCCAAATGCAATTGCAAATCCTGCATTAGCGTTTGCATTTTCGCTTTCGCGAACGCACAGTGACGGCCAAATTTCAAATGAAAAAGCAAAGTCCATTTGCAACTGTATTTCCCATGTCTTAGGAGTTACGAGCCTGTCATATTTAAATAGCAATATTAATTACCAGTCTGCTTTTTCACTCTCGCTGCGTCGCGCATGTAACCTGCCAAAACTCAAATGGAATCGCAATTCCTTTTGCATTTGAATTTCCGATGTCTGCATGGAAAGCTGCCAATCAATGTGAGGGGGCGGGGCTATACTAGGGGGCGTGTTTGTGTTGGGAGGTGACGTCACTCACAGACGACCGTGCAGAATGCTCTGATCAATGGAGGT
>NW_015506245.1:193701-221014 GCF_001515645.1 Sinocyclocheilus grahami | reverse complement strand
TTGCTTTTTCATTTGAAATTTGGCCGTCACTGTGCGTTCGCGAAAGCGAAAATGCAAACGCTAATGCAGGATTTGCAATTGCACTTGGATTATGTCACAATTTATGCGTCCACATATTGAAAACGCAATTGAAAATACAATTTGCTATTCTATTTGAAAATTGTCCGGAATATCGTTCCATAAGCTTGGCTTGTAGAGTGGAGTTACAATCATAGACTGGAGTACAATAGAGTGGGGGAACTATGACGTCACTTGTAGGCGGATCGGCTGTTAGCATCGCCCTGGTTCCCTCGCCAAAAAGCCAATAGGATTTTTCCATAGGCTTTTGGATTATCGCAAAAAATAAGGTCAGTGTTAAATCATACTTCATGAAATTTACACGTTTTGTCCATCAAGATAATCTTCAATAAAGCCTCAATAAAAGCGCCAGAATTTAAAAATTCAATTTAAGCCCTATTTGCACGGGATTAGTATTACCTGGTGATAATATTAGTCCCGTGCGAATCAGCATCTCTCTAATTTAGATTGGATTTGGCAGGGTCGTATATAATTTTTTTTCAAGATTTGTTTCCTGTGCATCTTTTTATCCATCTTTCGTGAAGAATGGAGGCTGCAGTATTTTGGGTGCTGGGTCATATTGCTATACAGGGGCGGTTCTAGGACTTCATCCACAGGGGGGCTGAGCCCTCAGAGAGACCACTATATACAAAGATAAAAAAATACCTAAATTAATTGAAGTAAATGTACACAAATATCCATTAAAGCTACAGAAGTTACTTAAAGAGCAGGTCATATGGTATTTTAAAGTGTCCTAATCAGTGATGGGCAGTAACGCATTACTTAGTAACTGTACTGTAATTTGATTACTTTTTTAGTAACGGAGTAATTTAACGCGTAATTTTCAAAATAGTAATTAAGAGTATAGTTACAAGCCGAGGTCTCTGTACGTTACTGCCGCGTTACATTGCATACATAATGCAGTGTTTTATAATCTAGATATTGTAAAAAAGGATGTAGCACACGCACTGTCGAGTCAAGTGCCAGTGGATTAGAGACCTGCTCCCGCGAGACCCGACGCAACAGAGCGCGGTGCGGGACAAGATGTGTGTGTGTGTGTATGTGCGCGGGATGTGGGAGATTAAAATGATTCACGGGACTCCCGCAAAACAGAAATATCTAAACATAAAATATCTAAAACAAATACATTTTTATTCATCTATTGCACAAAAGTACGGAGCCCCTAAAGGGACATGGTGGTGGAAAAATTTCGGGGTAGGTGGAAAAAATATTTTTTAAATCTTTTGCGTTCCCCTGAGAAACTTTGCGTTCTCTCGCAAAGATATTTCCATTCTCTCGCAAACTTTTTGCGTTCTCTCGCAAAGATATTTGCGTTCTCTCGCAAAACTTCTCTCGCGAGAACACAAGTTTCGCGTGAGTTCTCTGCGTGGTGCTTCGCGCTTTTGTTGGTATAGCATCACTTGAGTGATCTTGGATGTACGCAGCTGCATTAGAGAAAGGTTGTCAGTCTTTCGCGTTAAGTTATCATATATTAAAGTCGTTTTTTATTATTTAAGTAGAAGAATAAACCAAACCTGCACGTGATTACAATAAAATAATTATTAATAATAATTGTGTAGCTCTGTGATGGAGGACGATCTGCAGGAGTTTTTAAGGTCACGACCCAGCAAGCAATTTTGCATTTAAAAGACATCTATTAGTCGTCTAAACACAGCCCAGACGTCTAGGCTAAAACAAGGCTAATTTGGGCTGTCAGTGAAAATGTAATAGACGTCTAATCATAGCCCAAGGATAGACTATAGTCATCAATTAGACCGCTATTAAATGACTACATACTGTATATACATCTAATAGACAGTGAATATGGGTCTAGGCTAAAACAAGGCTGAATTTGGGCTGTCAGTGAAAATTTAATAGACGTCTAATCATAGCCCAAGAATAGACTAGTCATCAAGACCACTATTAAACGACTACATCAGAGCATGTGAGCTCCGCTACGTTTTCCACTCTATGGACGTGCGCTCCGCTCAGTCGCTCTAACCGCCCAATCAAGCGCTCCGTTAATATTCCGCTCACGCTCACCGTGAACCAGTTCCCGCTCAGATCCCGCTCCGACATAACATTTCTCTAGTAGGCCTAATTGTTTACTATTTTTAACGAAATTCTTGGATAATTGTCTAAAATTAAGCATGCTGATAAATAGCAATTATCATGTTTCAGAGTGAAATTCTTTCATTCTTCTTAATTTTATTAATTGTAATGTATTAATTCAAATGTATTAAATATATGAATCTAACCTTAGCAAACCTACCTAAAATGCAAAAACTGAAAAAAAAACTTTATTTCCGTGAAAATATCTGCCGTTGTTGTGCAATAGAACATTCAAAACAGGCTCATTAAAACACAAACGCACACACACACGAGATGAAATGCACTTAAAGAACGCTTGGATTATGAACTGACGTCAATGAAAGAAACACACTTTCTAGTGTCAAGTTAAAATCGACCATAACTGTGGGGAACTGTGGTCTATTAAAACGTCTCTTGATGTTTACTGGATTTTAGAATTTACTTTAAGAAACATTAGCTTGGACAAAGTGTCAGGCTTCAGCATTCGGTGTGCCCGAAAATTATTTTAATAAGTAATTACGAAATATAATAATTCGTTCCACGATTTAGGCCTACTAAAACTATGGAACGAACGAATGAATTCGTGGCAGCTAAGCCTATACAAGAGAACGAATACTTAATTCGTGGCCATAATTTAGACTAAACGAAAAAATTTATTCTTAATTTGTGGCCATAATGTAATCCTAGCATAAAAGAGAACTAGCCTATTCTAAATTCGTGGCCGTGATTTTGTCTGCATGTCATGATCGGGGCTCCGTACAACCGAATACCTTGGCCTACCTGTTTATTCATTTATTATGGTATGTAACTAGCTCAGCTTTTGCTGCACCATGTTTGCGTAGCACATCCTCGTGCTTTCTGGCAATGTGCCGCTTCAGATTCCAATATGAATCTTTACTAACTTTAACAGTCTCCCCGCACTCCCTCTCAGTTTCCCTGCTCATTCTTAACTTTGATTTTTTTACTTTACATTTATGTATAAGGCTTGCAACTTCGTTGAAACAATATCTGAACTCCATAACTGCTCTACTATTCTCGATCTCGACAGATTCTCGAGATCACCAAACGGCATTCTGGGTTGAGCGCTCACGCTCCGCTCCGCTTCCCTCACATGCTCTGGAGTACATATATACATCTAATAGGCAACAAAATGGCAATTCATCCAAACAAATTAAATATACAGCTTTTATTAAGAAAAATTACTTTTTTTAAAAAAAATTGGACAACTTAAGACAATACAAAATGATAAAAATACAAAAGAATGAATGACAAAATAACATTTTATAAATACAATACACTTAAATATAAATATTATGTTAAAAAAATCTGGAGTTTTTAACATCTTAAGATAATAAAAATATAAAAATGAAAAAATTTAAATATTTTAAATAACTTCTAAAAAAATCTAATACAAATCAAGAGCATGTTATCACACTTAACATTAAAACATAAATGACGACATAAAAAAAAGATGAATCCTTTTGTTGGTTTACTTATTTTAACAAATAAAACAACCAACTGTGAACTTAAAGGATATGATTAATTATTGGTTTTATTTCTTGTTTAAAATGCTTCCCAACTGCATTCCTCAAGTCCAACTCTGTTGCTGCTGGGAGGTTGGTCATCACAGCATCTGCCAAATAAGAAAGAAAGAAAAAAAAAAGCACAAGAAAAGCTTGACATAATTTTTTTACTTCAATTACACTAATTGTGACAGGGAGTCATTCTCTTTTACTTGGATGTCTACTAAAAACGAGATATATATATACAGGTGCATCTCAATAAATTAGAATGTCATGGAAAAGTTCATTTATTTCAGTAATTCAACTCAAATTGTGAAACTCGTGTATTAAATAAATTCAATGCACACAGACTGAAGTAGTTTAAGTCTTTGGTTCTTTTAATTGTGATGATTTTGGCTCACATTTAACAAAAACCCACCAATTCACTATCTCAACAAATTAGAATATGGTGTATTTGCACTTATTATTTGTATTCTTAAGCTTTACTATCAATTTGGAACTTTCAAAATAAATCTTATTATAACGTTACTTGTACAATGACAAAGATATTCTATTCAATTAGCTCATGCTCTCTCTGTATCTAACAAGCCATTGTTCAGTCATAAATTCAGTATAATAATTAAAATAAATTATGGCCTTTGTCAAAGATGAGAGCTTTAGTGAGGAAATGTTGTTTTGGAGAATTTTTATTTTTTATTTTTTTTTTTTACCATTGCTACCCGGATCTTTTCAATTTCCAACCGCTTTTCCAGATGTTGAAACTCCTCCTCAGTTTCTCCAATTCTTCTGAGTGTGTTCACTGTATAAATTAATATGGATTAATCTTTGTCAAAGCTGTGTTTGTTCTGTTGTTTGCTCTTTCGCCTCTTCTTGCGCTGTTTTAAAATCGATTGAGTTTGTAAACGCGTACAAATGATAAAACTTTTACTCCATTAAATTTTGCAATTAATCCTCTGAACACATGCGTGCTGAACCATGGGCCTAGTCACGGATCACTATCAACTACGATCTGCTCCCTTCACTAAAATGTGACGGTTCATAAACATGATAACAAATAATATAGATAAATAATGAATACGTCAAAACGAAAACACAGATACTTACAAGACCAAGTAGGAATGTCCTTTATCGTTTGTTGTTTGCACGCTGCTCTCCGACAGGTTAACTTCGTGCTCTCTCGTGTAAAAACAAAATTCAAAACACAACACTCTAACTCTCATGTCTCGCGTTGCCAGTAGTCGTGTCTCAGTAGGGCTACAATTACCATTTAGCGGTTGGGAATTGTAATTGCGTTTTTATTTATAAAATGAAAGACAGCCAAATATCAATAATATCATATAATGTGTATGAATGTAACATTTAACAGCTTGTGGGATGCATGACATCATATTATCAAATGCAAGTAAACTTTTGAAACATTTAAATTCGCATTATTTTTGGCATAATAAATAATGCTATATTTAATAATGCTGTAAAATAATAAAATAAAAGAATGCTAATTTAAATGTTTCAAAAGTTTACATGTAAACAATTTTAAGGCTATTTTGGCCATGCTCATCGCTGGTCTGGTTACTGGTATATGGTTATAGCCAAGCCGTTAAAATTAGACCACAGATTGCCTCGATTTCGCCAGGTGGGCAAAAAGCAGACTACTCGTAGCCCGTCCAATTTACAGCTAAATCGTGGCTACATATAGACCATGTCATGAAATGACACTTATATCTTTGTAGATATTATTGACACTGCGAACATGATGGGATATCAACCATCTCATGCGCTGCCTGGCCGAAAACTACAGTGAGTCAGGTTTGACTATAAGTCGGCTACAGATAGCCGCTCTGACTACGAGCTAAATCGTGGCTACGCACAGGCTAAGTATTGAACATGTCAAAGAAATGAAGAAACACCTTGTAAACACTGTTACTTTGCTTACATGATGGAATATCATACATTTCACAAGTTATTTTGCCAAAAAAACGACATGAAACCAAATTCAAGGTTATCTGGGCTAGTAGTGGGTTACACATAGCCGGAATATAGCGGGTCTATACTTAACCGAGACGTTGAAATGACGGCTATTGCTTGCTGGGGAGATGTTCCAGAAGAGGACATCATCCTCATGAAAAGGGACAAGGTGGGTAATGTTTCATTAAAGGCCAATGGACCTATATTTAGCTAATATGTAAATTATAGCTATTTTTAATGATCCAACCTAAGGTGTTGACGTATATCCCCATATGTGTAAAGTTAAACATTTAATATCCTATCCATAAAAAAGGGCCACATATAGGCCTAGGCTATGTTTTAATTATTGCTAGCCAGGGCAACCAGAGGCTGTCAGTATATTGCCAATGACAGTTCTCCATATGCCAAGTGTCATGTAGAATCAGAAATGACGTACCTTCGATAGTTACCTGGTTCACTAGTAATAAAAGTTATCTTATCAAGGAGTGTATAAGTGTGCAAAAATAAGAGATCATTTACATTTCTAAAACTGAGCACTGTAAAATAGCCTAATATAGCTATTTTACTTAACAGAAGATACTTACATCTATTCTACAATAGCATAAATGAAAACTGAACAAAAATGTGCATCCCCCTGGTTGTTTTTATAATGTTTGGCTTCCTGGATTATCATTGATCATTGACTGTATTTTTTGTGTGCTGTTCATGAGTTCCTGCTTTGTCCTGAGACATAAAAGTGCTCACTGTTGTTAAGCAAAATCCTTGAGCTACTGCACGTTCTTTGGTTTCCCAGCATTTTCTGCACTTTTTAGTTGTGTCCTACATTGCCTATATGATGCTGAGAACCTGCTTTTTCACTAAGGGCAGTTTAAGGGACTCCTACAGAACTATTACAAACAGTACACATATCCATTGATATTCAAGAATTCAACATACTAAAGCCCAGATAATGTACTCTTTTGATCAAGTTATGATCTGTGTAAACTGCAATGAATGATGTGTTTAAATATAGAATAAAACCTTTTTTTCTCATATAAATTACACGGACCATATACTGATGAAAAGTTTACGATAGTTTAATATAGTGTGTTGCCTTCTTGAGCATCACTGAGTCCTTTAAATTAAATTGTGAAAAGCTGGATTCCAAGCACTGTATGGAAGACTCACACACAACTGTTAATTTACATTTATTCATAGCAAAAACTTTTACCCAAACTAACTTACAAAATGAGACCCATTCAAGTAATTTGTCATAAGAGATGTTTCAATATCTGAATGTCACAACTCCAAGTTTGATTATCAGTTAAATTAGTATATATAGAGCATAATTAAAAATGAGAAGGAACAAGAGGGTTTTTTAATTGAAAATAAGTGCATTTGCAAGCAACTGCAGGTAACTCGTGTGCAGGCACAAGTAGGGGTGTGACGTGCAACTATCACAGAACATATAAACCGTTATTAATCATCATCAAGCAGGCACCATATCAAAATAATCAAGAGGATATAATCTTTTAAACCCCTTCATTGGTATAATTCTTTTTTTTAAAGTTCATATTAATTATGAGGTATTGCATGTGGAATAGATGTAAATATGTGCTATGTGAAAGAGCTTCATCAGGGCAGTACTAAACGTAATTGAATTTGGGGGGGTTGGGGGTGCCAACATTTTCACTCAACTGTAATTACCAGTAGCTACTAGCTAGCTTGTTAGATTATTTATACTCTCAAAGTTCATATGCTGAACTCCATTGTAAAATCAGCATGGCATGTAGATGAATAGATGTGACTTTCACTGTTAATTTTTCTATGTAAATGTTGTTACATGTTTAAAAAAATACATGTTAATAAACAGAGACTTTTAATTAATGTATTATGAATTCATGGGTGCATTTATGTTCTTTCAAAAACTAATCTATAAAATAAAATTTTCACTGCATTTTCAGATTGACAAGTCTGTGCTCTCTGTTATGACTGATGAGCAAATGGCAAAGTATATTAGTTCATATGGTGACCGACTGGCTGACATCTCCTTCTGTCAACAAACAGCTGCCTGCTCTGATAAAGAATCTCTGTTACAAAATTTGAGAGCTAAAATTGAAGCAAGGAAACTGGGATCCAAGTCCGCTAAAGCTTTGCATGGAAAAGCATGGTTCTTCCCTAAGGAAAATAATTGAATGGCAAGATACAAAAATGTATCTGCAGAAAGAACCTCCAGGAGAATTGAAATTGGATGGCTTCACTTCGGCCGTAATGGATACCAACAAGTGAGGACCAATAATCGTGGTAGCACTAGGCATTTGACAGTTCAAAAAAAGACAGCTGTTTTACAAATAATGGAAATGGTAAATAACCTTTTTTCCCCAAATGGAGTCACCAAAAGGTCCAGAAACAGACTTCACTTTTCATGTTTGTGATTTTAAAAGAAACCACATTCTCATAATAATTGAATGGCAAGATACAAAAATGTATCTGCAGAAAGAACCTCCAGGAGAATTGAAATTGGATGGCTTCACTTCGGCCGTAATGGATACCAACAAGTGAGGACCAATAATCGTGGTAGCACTAGGCATTTGACAGTTCAAAAAAAGACAACTGTTTTACAAATAATGGAAATGGTAAATAATCTTTTTTTCCCCAAATGGAGTCACCAAAAGGTCCAGAAACAGACTTCACTTTTCATGTTTGTGATTTTAAAAGAAACCACATTCTCATGGACAGCACTGTTGGAGATCTGTATGAACTAACCCAACTGAAATTGTTGAGATTTTACATTTGCACTAAACAAGAGGTGTGCCTCAGTTGTAGAATCTTTATCTGATGGTGATAAAGAAGAATGTAATAAAAACTCATTACTACAAGATGTATTAGTCAGTGATACTGAGAGACCTGCTGCAAAAGTGTCATCGCATGGACATGACGGTGATCTTGAGGATACAAGCACACATTTATTGGATGACAGACTTTCATCTAACAAAGACACCAAGAGGAAGGTTAGTAAAATCATGAAGACTCTGACTTGAATTTATTTGAATATATTTTGGGCTTCATTTGTAAATACAGTCACAGAAGAGTTGTTCAATATCATTTAGGGCTAAAACGATTAGTCACCATTATCCACAACATTGACAACAATAACAATTATGTTATGGTTTACTGTTAGCAAACTTCCCAGTGTTGCTGTGTGCTTTTGTTGCAATGACAAAATAAACACACTACAAAAATGTCAGTGGTGAGAAAACATCTGATCATAGCGATTTTGATATGTTTGCACCAGCTCTGCAATCTGAAATCCAGTTAAGTAAAGTCATTTATTTATATGATACTTTATGCAATACATTGCTTTAAAGCAAGCAGTTGTAGCGAATCAGCTCACGGGGAAATATGGAAATTAACGTTCTTAGAATTGACAAGACAGTTGACCCTGAGAGGCCAGCTAAATATCTACAGCGGATCTAAAATATGAATAGTTAATTATAACTAGTTATGGTTAGTTATTAATATTTCACATGAGCTGATTCGTTACAGTAACATCACTTTCACTGTCACTTATATTGAATGTTTTTCAGAGACAAGTAAGGACAGAAGCCCAGAGTACAAGAGGAATTGAAGATGTTCCTCAGAGTGGTTTTACCTTCGAGACACCCAGCACATCACACAACTCTCTTTCACCACCCAGAGATATCCAAAGAACACACACCATCCAAAGAGTCGCAAGCAGCTCAAGTGACGAGGAGACTGATGAATCGTGGAGACAATGTGCACAGCTATCGAAAAGTCCACAGCATTCACATGAGCACTTTGATTTTCAGAGAAGCTATGAATTCATTGACTTGACCAATCAGATTCCTCCGCTACACAACAGCATAGTTCAGAATCTTGGAGATGATGATGATGATGATAAAGAAGACAGTTGAATGGAACGAAGGAGAAGAACTTGAACAAACAGATGAGGACCAAGAAGTTAAAATAACATGGAATGAGAACACCATACAGGTAATGTGATCCTGATGGACCAAATGTCACAGTGTAGATTTGAAAATTGAATATTCAAACTACAAGCATTAAATGGAAATTATAAATCACCTTAAAACTACAATGTACATCCTAATTACAATAGAAATTATCTTCAGGGGGCTTTAAAGGTCACAATACATCCAATGTCCCATGCTTTGTGCTTCTTACTCACCACTAGGCAACTGTTACATTGTCAAGTGACGCTACATTTTTCTTTTTACGTTTTTTTGTTACAATGTGTTTCACTTTCATTTTCTGCATATTTATTGATCCTCCAGAATGCAGAGTTGAATGAAGCTGAAAATTAGGTGCCATCACCACCCTCAAGTAATAGCAATCCTGCACTGCTGGTAAGAGAGCCAAAATATGTTTTGCATGTGGAAGTCCTTTAGATCATAAATGATCAGTCCTAATATACCTGCACGGTCAATTTAAAATACTTTTGTGTAAGATTTGGCTTTGTTTGTATACAAAGAAGATTAAGGAAGGGACAAAGTCTGTATAGATCATATACATAATACATAAGAACAAACCTTTGAAACTTGAAACATGAATTTATAATTAACAAAGTTCTTCATTGAGGCCCTAAATTAATCTAAGTAATCAGAGAATCAAGCTTCTTCTAATACCTATAAGTAGGCAATTATGATATTTATGAACAAGACTAAAATCACATAGCACGAGACTGAAGTTCCATGTAAGTTTTATAGGAACAGTTCTAAATGAAAATTCTGTTGCTCATGTCATCCCAAACCTGTATGACTTTCTTCTTCTGTGGAATCCAAATGGGGAGCTTGTCAAATTTTTTTTTTTTCATGCAGTTACAAAGATTGGGGACTAGACTGTGTCAGGAAAATATATCTTAAATCAATTTGAACAGAAACTACATAAAAACATTGTCATTAACAGAAAAAAACAATAAAGTAACACAATTGGAAAATCTGGAACTAAACTTAAGTATTCAAAATCTAACTAAAGTAAATTATCAAATAGTTAATTACAGTTATATATATATATATATATATATATATATATATAAATAACATTATTATTATTATTATTATTGCTTTGCAACTTTAACTTAATTACACAGTGCCATTTTACAGTGACACTAAAGAAAAGCTTGTTTAGAACAATATGAGGTTGGGAAAACTATTATTTAACTGATTATTAGAAAATAAAAAAATCTCGGAATAATTGTTATAAATTGTTTTTACCTTGCCTTTTCTAGATATGTAGTGAAATGCCTTCATCACCAGAAAATTTGCCATCCCATTCAGGAAACCATCTTTCTCTTATAACTTCATCTGGAAACTCAGAAAATGCAACATTTGTGCATGCTTTAATACACAGGGTAAAGGTTGTAGAAGATCTTTTGGCTGTGTTCATGGATAGCAGCATAATTCAATCTACTCTGAAGATGGAATTTGTAAATGAGAAAGCTGTAGATGATGCTGGAGTGTCCAGACAAATTTACACTGCATTCTGGGATCAGTTCCTTGAACAGTGCAAAGGGGGAGATTACTTGACCTTGGTGTGCTGCCAGTAAGGCTTTCCAGTGCTTTCATTTTAGCACGTATGTATGGAATTGACTCAGTCAATGATGATGTCTTGATGTCATCTTTCCACAACTACCTCTCTTTGACTGAATGAACTGCCGTTGCAAAGGCTTGTCAAGGCACACTGGAGGAATGTGATGAAGATGATTTGCTTGACCTATTCACAAGAATGGGCTCCCATTGCATCCCTCCAAAAAACACCATGAAAGTTGCTATCCAAACAATGGCTCAGAAAGCAATTATTCAAGAGCCCAAATATGTAATAGATTGTTTCTCCCAGAGCCATGCCATTTGCACTGCTGAAAGTACTAGACCAGGAAAGTCTGTCTCTGTATGACACAAAGAAGTCCACTGGCAAAAAAGTGGCACAGCTACTTCAAACAACACAGGCGATTCGCTCTCAGAAAGAACAGATGGTATTCAATCATTTCTGCAACGTTAACTCAGAAATGCTGACCAAAGTAAAATTTCTATGGTTCTGCACTGGTTCTTCTGTTATATGTGTTGATCAAATCAAGGTAAGCTTCGATGCAGAATCTGGCCTCAGCAGAAGACCAGTAGCTCATACCTGTGGAGCTACTCTTGATTTATCTTATACGTACAGTTCTTACCCAGACCTCCGCACAGAGTATGACAACATTCTCTGTAGTGATTACTTGGAAATGGACATCCTGTGAATTTGATGCTGCTCAGGAATAGTTCATAGTCATCAAAGTCACTTTTCTGGAACTTGATTGTCTGTAGTTATGAACTTGTTGGTAACAATCTGTGTGAAGGTATTTTATGAACCTTGTGAAAAAGAACAGCATGCTACAAACAGCAACAGTTTTTGGATTCATTTAAATGGCCCCTGTATTATTACTTTGATTTACATTTGACTGGCATAACATTAATTTACTATTCAAATAGCTGTAGAGTTTTCCAGCAAGTGGTCAAGTTTGTTCACTTTGAAAGCATATCATCAGTGCTGTTAGTACTGTTTAATTGTTATTTGATTGTCGTCTTGTGTGTGGAAATTACACTGAATCGTTAACTTTTTTGTTAATTACATACAATTTAACCATATAATATGTGGTCAGGTTTGTTTGGATTTAAAATCCTTTAGCCATTAATATTGCTAAATTATTATTTGATTCTTATGTCAATTCAGTCTTATATGCATTTTGTTTACAGTGGAAAAAAAGCGAGTTTAATGTTTTAAAATATGGATTAATTATAGTTAGGCTATTCAAACTTTTTGAATTGAAATTGTAATTTTAGCAAACATTCTGATTTCCATTCTATGCAGTACAATTTTGGTTGTTAGTAAGGGAAGTTCTTTGAATCTTTAACCTTTTTTTATTTCATAAAGTTTAAATGGGGAGATTACATGTTGATACAGGTTGAAATTTGGAAATTAACATTTCCTCGGTAGCCTTTCTTTCCAGTTATAAACAACTTTGTAAACCATAAACAATTTTGCAAAAGTGTTTTCATTTTTAATGACTTCTATGTGTCAAGATTGTAGTTCACAGCTTGTTATGGGTCTCTTGGAATGTTCAACCGAGACTCAGAGATTATAACATTACACAGTTCATTTACATCTGGATCACATGGTATGGGGCATCGGAAAGTGCATTCGTTCTTGCATAATTGAACACTTTCAGTGTTGGCTGAGGTGAGGAAGTCTTTGGTGTGGTAGAGCTCAGGCAGTGCATACATTACACTGGGACCACTGGGGTTACTGATGTTCTTTGATGGCCTAATGGTGTGTGCATTACAAATCTGTGCAGTGTCATCCAGCTCATCCTGTAAAATGTTACAATAAAAATAAAATTAGGAAAAAAACGTCGAAATGGAGAACTCAAAACTGTAAATTGTGTCCTCATTTACTAAGTGTATCACTGTTTCAAACATCCAGACATCTGTGGAAACCATAGGATGATGGATACTGCTTTGAATGTCTCCTTTTTGTGTCCCACCAAAAACAGTCATGTATTGTATTGTTTGGAACAATGGAGTAATGACAAAATTTCCAATTTAGGTGACTTCCCTCTCTCCTCTTCCCCCCTCCTTCTCTTTCCCCCTCCCCAGCCCCCACTTTCTCTCCCTCTCACACACACACACCGAAGCATCAAAACATAATTTCAGATAAACTCACTTGTATGAGTCCCATACAGCAGAACTGGAGCAAACTTTTGACCAAGAATCCTCCATCGAAGAATCCATTGTCTCTTGAGGTCAGCGAACAGGGAAATCCAGAATTACATACACTCTGCGCTGAAACCCCCACCAGTACTCGATCCTTTGGTTGGCAGTACTTGCACCTTCCAAATAGCTGTCAAGGGTTTCATCTTCGTGACTGATGTGAAGAAAACGTTGAAAGTCTCTTACATGACCATTTTCAGTTCCAAGATCCCCCCTAACAACTTTAGGGCATCCTCCCAAATAATCCACTGCTTCAATTAACCACCGATTTGCTTTGGATCGCTACTAGTTGAAGTGAAGTGAAGTGACGTGACATGTGGCCAAGTATGGTGACCCATACATGCTCTGCAATTAACCCATCCAAAGTGCACACACACAGCAGTGAACACACACCCGGAGCAGTGCGGCACGTGGGGAGCAGTTGGGGGTTCAGTGCCTTGCTCAAGGGCACCTCAGTCGTGGTATTGAAGGTGGAAGGGAGCGCTGTACATTCACTCCCCCCCACCCACAATCCCTGCCGGTACAAGACTCGAACCCGACTCTCTAACCATTAGGTAACTGAATTAGGCCACGACTTCCCCTGTGTAGGCATTAAGCCAAATAAGCCATCAATGCAGCCAATAATACAAATGCCATATGGTTTTAACTTATTGTATGAGTCCAAATGCCAAATAGAGTTGGGTCACTTAGCAAAGTAATTGCGCCGTCTGGCTCTCCTCACTGAAACTCCTGCAGGATCCAATTCCTTCAGCACCGTGCGCACATCCTCTTTTCTCACACGCAGACCTTTCTCTCTGCATTTCGCGTACATCCATCGGTACCCATGAAGTTGCCCAGAGTACAGCAGCTGATGACCAATGAAATCAACAAGGTCCACTAAGGCCGAGTAACTTTTCCGTCGAAACAGTCCTTTTTCGCGTAATATCATTTTCAGGTGTCTTTCATTGACGTCAAAACCGTGCCTTGAACAAAGCACTGACCTTATTTCTTTATACTTCAGTCCAAGTTCAAAATAAAACTCTATGAACTGCTCCATTATGAATGTACGGAGCTGTCTGAACCACTGGAAGCGTAAAGTAAACAGGAAGTGTTTGTCTGAACGCAACTGGTTATGCCAGAGAACGCAAAAGTTTTCAGAGGGAACGCTAAAGCTTTGGGAGAGAACGCAAAAAAATTTTGCTTTTTTTTTTCCTCTCACCCAGAATTTATTTTTCCACCACCATGTCCCTTTAGCGGCTCCATACAAAAGCAACATGATATGATTCTAATATAAAATCTAAACGATTAACAGATGCAAGCGTATGCAGAGTTTCACGTGTTTGCAGCATTGAGCAATGCAGTGCTGAAATGTGCGTCCTCATGAATCCTCTCATTATAACACACGAATTGTAGACATTATGAAAGATTCATTATGCATATATTTATTGTGAGATTGCGATGAACTGAGATGTCTTTTAGAGATTATAAATGCAGTGCTCTTTGCTGGTATTCTGCCATGCCAAACCATGCACGCAGCAGCCGCTTGCTTTAGTTAAAAATAACAGTGTTCTGTGAATGTTGATGCTTTAATAACAAATATTTATCGGGAGCATGTATGCAGGGATTTCATAAATTGTATAGAGAAAAAAAGTAACGTAACTAATAATGTAACTAATTACTAATTACTTTTGAAATGAAGTAATCAGAACAGTAACGTGATTACTTTTAAAAGGAGTAATCAGTAATTTGATTACATTTTCAGAGTAACTTGCCCAACACTGGTCCTAATATTGTGTTGGAGTCCCCTACAACAGGTTTAAATGCATCTAAGGTCAGAAAACATTGTAATTTTCTCAGAATATACATTTAATATTAGAATCATTTTTCAATTATTTCGAAACGTTTCGTTCGAAGCAGTTATGAGCTTAAGGTCTGTAAACTCCTCCCTTTCATAAGCCTACTCTGCTCTGATTGGTCAGCTGTTGTGATTGGGCTTTCCGTATACATGCGTGTCGAAACGAAACTGCCATTACCATAATTAATTTTTTGCTCCAGAGGGTTACAAATATGCCTGGGGCGTAGCCATCATTTCAGAAGTGAGGGGGACAGAAATGTTTATATATATATATATATATATATATAGCCAGGGCAGGACTTACAGGGCCGGGGGCCCCTGGGCTTGAGGTTATGTTTGGGCCCCATACCTATACTACAAATGCCCTCAATTAGAATGTAAAAATGTATTGTCATATCTGTGGCCTTTTATGTCAGATTCTTAAATTTAATAAATTCAATCTGAATAAAAAAACATGTTGGATATTAACAATCAAATGAAATCACTATAAACAAAATGCATAGATGGATTTTGCAGAAGTTATGTTAAGTTTAAATACAACATTTTAATCTAGAAATATTAAATGATTGCAAAAATTAAATAATGAGCTACTTTTTAAAATATGAAACTACGACTGACAGTAGGTGGCAGCAAGTGTCTTAAATGAGCGAGTTTAATCCTTAAATCAACCTATTTGTTTAAAATGCTAAATCATTTAACTTAGCTATAAACAAAATCCATAGATGGATTTTGCATAAGTTATGTTAAGTTTAAATACAACATTTTAATGTAGAAATATTAAATGATTGCAAAAATTAAATAATGAGCTACTTTTTAAAATATGAAACTACGACTGACAGTAGGTGGCAGCAAGTGTCTTAAATGAGCGAGTTTAATCCTTAAATCAACCTATTTGTTTAAAATGCTAAATCATTTAACTTAGCAAACGACTGTACTAATAGCCTGTTTGAATCATTTACTGGTTCTTGTAATGCTGAGAAACAAAACACTGTGTTGCTCGGAGATGCATTGATGGGGCAAAACAGAATTTTGTGTCTGAAAGTTACTCAGAAACTTGTTGTTTATTGTACATTTGCGACCGTGCAGATATTCGGAAAAACAGGACTCTAGTTTGTGTGATAGGCTAACTCCTATATGGTAAGCATTCACTGATTAAATGCAGGGTTCGTTCAACCAATAAATTTCAATGACTTTTAAGGCAATATTCATGACCTAATGCTCCATTATTTTACACAAATGTTCGAAAAATGAATGATTATTAGTGCTATTTGTTTGCTTTCTAATAAGCACAGGCAGTGTCTGTGCCAGACGTTGTTTCATGCAGAGAACATAAGTTACATAATCACATAACTGAATGCCAGAATATTAAGTATATTGTAAATTTGCTTAGCCAGTATTATAAATTAAACTCAGGACCTGAATTTCGTTTTAGAAACAATTTTGGTGGAAAACATTCAGGTACAGAAATGCTGCAGAAATGGAATAAACTGTAAATTAAAAACAGTAAATTCACTGTAAATTAAACAACAGATTAATTCTTAAAATTAAAGTTACAAAAATGATTCAGTCAAGAGCAGATAGTGATTTTGTCTTTTGTTGTTAACATTAACAATAACCAATAATTAATTAACATTGTTAACATTAACATTTGGTATGAAAGTGACAGCAGCTTTGCTGTCTGTCAGTCTGTGTTAAAGAACAAAATAAAAAAATCACTCTGCTCAAATCTGCTCGACTAAATAACTTTTTCATATTTAATATGGAATAGTATATAATCTATATTTATGACTTTATACATCATAGTATTTTGTTCCTGAACAGTAGCAGCTACTGTTAGTTTTAGGCTATAGCCTACCTGAAAAAGTTAAAACACAGTTTGTTTCATTTGTATCCTTGTGCTATTGAATTGCTAGTAACTTGTTAATTTATTAATTAAAATGCAAGGTTACTTGAGTCAGAAACAATGAAAACAATAACTTTTTCTTGAGGTGTTTGTGAGGCGGCTTCATGTGCTCGATGCTTTGGATGTGACCGTGAGCGCCAAGAAAACTAGTTTGGAGCGCGCGAGTACCGAATGGTTTAAAAAGACGTGCAAATGATAAACTTTTGTCATGATGCAACACTGGCCCGATTAGGCAAGTGACAGTTCTGTCAGCTGAGCTAAAGTCTTGTATGGCAGCCTGCAGAAGCTCTCGTAGTGCAGACGAGATGCCCTGATGTGAGGCAATTTTGAGAGTGAGAGCGAGAAGACGCGGTACAGCTGAACCACTCACGCTGTTTTCAAATGACTGACTTAATCTGATATTCTGTGTGAATTTTTTTTAACTCATCTAACCTACATTGTATATTAAATACATGTTTGCGGGAATTTTCCAAACGTGCGAAACCTGCGAACATGAGTAAAACCAAAATGCGCAATCCCGCACCGAGATTCAGGACATGATTAAACATATAGGCCTATTCTGTTATATAGAGATTTGTAAAATAAATTTCCACGACTTTTCCAAAGCTTTCTGAGGTTTTCATGACCGTACGAACATTGTAAATGGCTATTATTATTATTTTTAATCGTTTTGATGAAATTTCTGCTCCAATTTGTGTGGAGGTAGTGTGGGACAAAGTCCCTGTAAGATATTAGGGTATTCTATAGTCTTTGGATGGGAGAGAGCGCTCAAAACTCTTCAGATTAATTTAGTGGAACATTAATATAATATAGAATCCTCTGTCAAGAATTGTGGTGTGAACGTGAGAATTTATCATTATCTTTCTAAATGTGCACTCTTTTGGGCTAAAGACTTAACTGACCCGTTTAAAGTAGCCATGTGATCACAAATTACGTGTGTCCTTTTTCTTTGTGAAAAAAAATCATAAATTCCAGTTTATGCCTTTTGATTATGGCTTCGAAGGTCGTAGTTGGAAGCTGTTAGCCCCGGCTGGCCCATGTGCGCAGTTGAAATGCGGCTAATAATTTCTGACTGGCACATAACTGAACAAATGTAAAAGTATTAAGGCGGGGCCCCCTACAAGGCGGGGCCCCTGGGCTGCAGCCCATTCAAGCCCAATGGTAAGTCCGGCCATATATATAGCATTACAATATAACATTTCTGTAATCTATTTAACCTAACAGTCAACAGTTTTTGAACAGTAAGATGTTTTATGTTTTATAAATAAGTCTCTTCTGCTCACCAAGCGTGCATTTATTTGATTCAAAATACAGCAAAAGCAGTAATGTTGTGAAATATTTTTACTATTTAAAATAACTGCTTTCTATTAGAATATATTTTAAAATGATTGCTGTGATCAAAGCTGAATTTTCAGCATCATTCCTCCAGTCTTCAGTGTCACATGATCTTCAGAAATCATTCTAATATGCTGATTTGCTGCTAAAGAAACATTTTTTAATTATTAATGAATTAATTTCATTAATATTATTATCAATATTTAAAACAGTTGAGTAAATGTTTTCAGGATTCTTTGATGAATAGAAGGATCCAAAGATCAGCATTTATGTGAAATAAAAAGCTTTTGTAACATTAAGCTTTTGAATGGTATAGTGTATAGGGTCAGTATAATTTTTTATTTTTTTGGAGAAGAAATTATAGAAATGAACACTTTTATTTAGCAAGGATGCTTTAAATTGATGAAAGGTGATGATAAAGACATTTATAATGTTACAAAAGATTTCTATTTCAGATAGCCTAAATGCGGTTCTTCAGAACTTTCTTTTCATCAAAGAAACCTGAAAAAAATTCTACTCAGCTGTTTTCAACATCATAATAATAATAAATGATTATTGAGCAGCATATGAGAATGATTTCTGAAGGATCGTGTGACTGGAGTAATGATGCTAAAAATTTTGCTTTGAAATCACAATAAATTAAATTTTAAACTATATATTCAAATAGAAAATAGTTATTTTAAATAGCCTAGTAAAAATATTTCAAAATGTTACTGTTTTGCTGTACTTTGGATCAAATAAATGCAGGCTTGGTGAGCAGAAGAGACTTCTTTAAAAAACATTAAAAATCGAACTGTTCAAAAACTTTTTACTGGTGTATAGGCAACTTTAATTGTTCTCTAATTTCTAGCTTTTAATTGGCTTAGAAATCAGATAACTGCTGGACAATAACCAATAATAATGATTTGTTTATATACTACAAACACTTTTTTTTATCACATAATAAGTCAGAATAGTTTCTATACTGTAATAAATGCTATGTCAATTAGCACTGCATTGTTCATATACTTTATTTAACACAAATAAACCATATATTGTCGCAATCGTATGTTTAGTGTCTTCATGTTTCCAAACGTTTCTGTTTTCTGTGAAAATTTCATACAGCGATAGCTGGATGCTTTTGTCCATATTAGGAATTTCCTTGTACGACTTTCTGCGCAAGAGCGCCCTCCGGCTTCCAGTGTGAATGAAACATACACTGCACAGAGTGTTTAGCGCTCATCGCCTTATTCAGGGTCCGAATAAAACATCAGATCATGCACAGACTACCCTGTCTCTTTGAATTTATAATCTATATTTATTCACACCCGCTCTTGAAAACCTCTATACGAACACACTTGCCCGAAAAAGTGCGGGGCACAAATTTACGTGATATTAAAAGTGGGGGAGACACGTCCCCCGCGTAATCTACGCCCCTGAGTAGTAGGCTATATGAGATCCTGGCATTATATGATCTTTATGCAAAAATGAAAATACTGTCATCATTTGCTCACCCTCAAGTTGTTCTAAACCTTCTTTGTTCTCCTCAACAAAACAGAAAAAATATATTTTGAAGAATGTTCATGACCAGAAAGTTTCTGGTCCCATTGACTCCAATAGTGTTTTTCTTTTTCTTTTGGTTACCAGTATTGTTCTAAATATATTCTTATTTATAAATAAATAAATATTAAATATATTTTCTAAATAATTTTTTTTGAATGTATATTTAATTTATACAGTGAAGACTATTCAGTCTATTTGTACATTTACTTTATACAATATGATATTTCTTATTCAGTTTTTCAAGTAGGTTGATTTTGTATGTATCTTTGTGCTATTATAATTTATGACTGTTTACTGGTTCAGTAAGCTTTTTTTTGTGATATTGAAATTGGTAACAAGAATTATGACATTTCAGTTCATCAAAACTTTTTGATAGCATAAAAATCCTATTTATCATATATATATATATGATATATCTGTATGTGTGTGTATATATATATATATACACACACATCCGGATATATCATTATTGTGATGGGGGGGCCCTGCAGTAAGTCATAGCCCCAGGGCCCAGTGAGGTCTTAATGCGGCCCTGAGTCTAGGCAACACTCTTCTGCATAATGGTAATCACACAATTCAAAAACATTACAGAAACTCCTCTATTCAGCTTTGCCATAACAGGAATAAATTACATTTGAAATAAATTCATATAGATTATTATATACATTTATAGTTATGCTAACCTTGCACATTGTCTGAGAACCACACAGAGGCGCTCTTGCTAAGCATTTTGTAGCACTGCTTATTCCATGCAACTGACATCAGTTTGACCACACTGTAGGTTTTAAAACACTTTAAATGCTCTCCTTCATCAATGTGACCACAAGTCCTTATATAAGCTACAGTATGAACTGGGTTGATTTATTTACATTACTCTTAATCATCTGCCATCGTGAAATGATCTAAATAAAGGCTGAAGCATTGTCCTTCCTTTTTTACATCTGTTTACTTATTTGAGTCTTGTGCTGGAATGGCCTTTATTCTATAGTATGCTATAGTATATAGTATATTATCCTATATATCCTATATATATTAAAAGCCATACTGATACTCTTAATTGAGACACTTATGTTGCCTTCAAAATTTCAGCCCATATCACAGAACTTTAAAAAAGTAATCTAACCGAACATCCGAACATCAGTCAGACCAAAGCACACAGGCAGGCTTTAGTGTCATAGTGCTGTCTGATCTGCCGGGAGGCATTGATCTCGAGTCTATCATTAGCTCTCTTTACACTGAATAATTAAGCACATTAAAAAGCATGTGTACAATGCTACTTTCCAGTTTTTCTAGCAAAGTGCTTTCTGTGAATAAGGGAAATAAAACATTGTCAGGGCACCAATGATCTGCAAGCTTTGAACAGAATAATTTATGTCATTTCACAAGCTTGGCCCACCCTGGCAAACATCCTCACTCCCAAACCAAACCAAAAAGTGTGGTCAAACTGATCTCAGTTGCATGGAATAAATGGTGCTTCAAACTGCATAGCAAAAGTGCCTCTGTGTGGTTCTCAGACAATATGCAAGGTTACCATATCTATAAATTTATATAATAATCTATATTAATTTATTTAAAATAGACAGGCTCGTATAACCCCACTACTTAAAGGGGTCCTATTATGCTTTTTCACTTTTCAACTTTAGTTAGTCTGTAATGTTGCTGTTTGAACATAAAAAAGATCTGCAAAGTTACAAAGCTCAAAGTCCACTTCAAAAGGAGATATTTTATTTAACGGAAATCACTTTTCAAAAACTACAACGAACGACTCGTTTGGACTACACCGCATATTTTCCGGGATTTGTAATATCACAAATACGATGAATGGGAGGAGACCTGGTTGAACTGCACTAGAGAAGACAACAAGTGTTATCACTATGTCGGAGACATGATAGCTTTTCCAAGGCAGATGAACTTAGTTACAATCATCCGGGTTTAAATCGCGCTCAAATTGATTTGATTTTGGCGCAATATTTACACTGAAGCTCGCAGGCGGCTATGGTAAGGGGCATGACATTTCCCGACCAGGCGCTGAGTGGTGCCAGTCACAACACACACTGGCCCAGCTAACCAATCACAGCACATTTCGTATATCAGAAGGCGGGCCTTCATCTGATACAGGAACTATTCGAGCCGTTCATGCCAGACTGGGGAGAGAGCTGTTGTAATAATGTAAAATATGTGAAAAATAAAGTGTTTTTCGAAAAATCTAATATGAGAGCCTGTTCTAGTACACCCCCAAAACAAAATCAAGACTTTGTAAAAGAGCATAATAGGACCCCTTTAAGAAACCCATTACCCATCTCTTTTAGAGAACTACAGACCGGTTTTCTTTCTTCTTTTCATTGCAAAAACACTTGAACGAGTTGTGTTCAACCAAGTCGTTCTCACACAGAACAACCTCCTCAACAGCAACCAATCTTGGTTTCAGAAGGGGACATTCAACTGAGACTGCCTTGCTCTCAGTTGTTGAAGCACTAAGACTGTCAAGAGCGGATTCCAAATCTTCAATACTTATCTTGCTGGATCAGTCAGCTGCGTTTGACACGGTTAACCATCAGATCCTCATGGCAACCCTATTGGCAAAGGGTATCTCGGAAACCGCACTCCAGTGGTTTGAGTCTTACCTCTCAGATAGGTCCTTCAAGGTATCTTGGACTTCCAGCCAGTTCTATCAAACCTTTACAATTAATCCAGAATGCGGCAGCAAGATTAATTTTAATGAGCCAAAAAGAATGCACGTCACACCTCTGTTTATCAATTTGCAATGGCTACCAATAGCTGCTCGCAAAAAATTCAAGGCATTAATGTTTGCCTGCAAAACCACCACTGGCTCTGCACCCCTTTCCCTAAATTAATTACTTCAGACTTGTGTGCCCTCTAGAAGCTTGCATTCTGCAAATGAACATCGCTTTATTGTGCCATCCCAAAGAGGCACACAATTACTTTCACGGACTTTTAAATTAAATGTTCCCTCCTGCTGGAATGACCTGCCCAACTCAATCCAAGCAGCTGAGTCCTTAGCCATCTTCAAGAATCGGCTAAAAACACATCTCTTCCATCTTTATTTGACCCTCTAACTCTAGCACTCTCTATTTTAATACTATTCTTAAAAAAAACAAAAAAAACTTGTCCCTTCTAGACTTGCACTCTATTCATCTATTCAAATTGAATTGTTGATATCAAGAATTCATATCCTGAGAATGAATAAAAGTCCAAATGGCTTGCCATACAAGATTTTGCAGCTTACACACATCCAACTACTGGAAACCTGTAACTTTATTATAATTATTTAAAAATACATATAAGCTTCACGCCTGACACTTTTGTAACTGACTAAAGCTAAACATTTACAATCGTGAAAAATTAAGAGAATTAAGAGATGTTAAAAACTGCTGGCCTCATGTTTTCTTAAATTTAGACTTGACAACGCGCAGTTAAAGTCATACCTGTTCTTCAACTTGTAATGTTTTAAATGTACAGAGAAATAGTAAGATTGAGGCCTTGTGTCTCGCAGCAGCTTCGTAGACATCCCAGAAATTAACACATAGTATTATTTCAATTAATAATGTGTTAACAAACAATGGTTCTTTGTGTGATTTCATAATAAAAGCATCTAAATTGTAAACAAACTATTATCTTTTATTTTAAAACTTAATAAAAAATTATTTAGTAACACAGTTGTGTAAGATGCGAACCAAAACATTGCATTAATGCGTTATCAGTCCTTTTACACATATTTTGTGTACTATCAATTTTAAGAGTGTATGGTTTATTGTGCATGCAGATTATATTTTAAAGTTGTTAAGCTAAATCAATGAGTTTATTAGTATGCTTTATTCTTTCTATAGACTTATACTTTAGACATGTGTAGGCTAGTCAAAATTGGTCAGTCGTGACTCGGATCCAACATGAAGGATCAATGCATAAAAATGCGACCATAAACATCATTAACTGAAATGAACGAAAGACAATAATCAGAGATTTGTGTTTACACAGATAACGTTATTTGAATGTTTCATTGATATAACATGACATTGAGTTGTTAGAAAAGAAATGTATACTGACATCATTGCATGATGACTAAAGGAACCGACGAATCGGTTCTTTGAAGCGGCTCATTGATCCAAACTCCCCGAAAGAATCCGTTCGCGAAAATGAATCTGACTTTGCATCGCTAACATCATTAAATTGTAAAATCGCAAAAGGGACAGACCGTATACTTCACAAATAGTGCGGAGATGTGAGTCTTTTTATATAGGGTATCTGAGCATGCGTATATTTAGAAGTCCAACGTGTATATTCTGACCTAGAAGTCTGTAGCCTTTGAATGAGGTATTAGTTACACGTGTTAAATTTAACATCTTTGTAAAAAAATAAAAATAAAAATAAGAAAACAATTATATTCAAGAATAATACGATATACCTATGATAAAACAGACTTGACATGTATATGTTGTAACGGATCAGCCGTTGTTGTGTTATTTCGTGAAATAGCATTAAGATTTGGTTGTGTGTTCTTGAAATCAAACAATTGTCTTTATCTTAAGAAAAAGTCGAACAATCTCATCTGGTATCTGAATATTCAGTCTGTCTTCATCATGAAATAATGAAACCATCATTACCCCATTCTGGAGAATGTGTGTTGTGTTAGACAGGGTGCTTCATGACCCAAAGGGGTATGTTTGTTGTGTTCTCTACCTCTGCATGTCTTCATCTCATTGACCGTAACTAGTATTTAGGATGACCAGGACTGTTAGGCAAGGCATGTTTATTTATATAGTATGTTTCATACACAATGGTAATTCAGAGTGCTTTACATAAAAGGAAGTAAAATAATCATAAAAGAATAATAATAATCACAACAGTAAAACAAGGAACTTAAAAAAGCTTTTAAAATGATTTAAAAATGTATTTAAAAATGAATTCAAACAGTTAAGAATAGAAAATGGTTATACATAAAATACAGTGCAACCAGTTCGGACGTAGCACAGTGCTCATTCAATAAATGTACTGCTAAATAGATTTTATCATTAGAATTCAAACAGATAAGAATAGAAAATGGTTATACATAAAGCTTTGGATAAAAGCGTCTGCTAAATGCATAAATTAATTAATTAATTAAATTTAAAAATAGATGAGTTTTGAGTCTGGATTTAAATGTGGCTAATGTTTTAGAACATCTGATCTCTTCTGGAAACTGATTCCAACTGCGGGTGACATAATAGCTAAAAGCGGACTCCCCTTGTTTTGAGTGAACCCTTGGCATTTCTAACTGACACAATCCTAATGATCTGAGTGGTCTGTTAGGTTTATATTCAGCGAGCATATCCGCAATGTATTTAGGTCTTAGGCCATTGAGTGATTTATAAACGAGTAAAAGTAATTTAAAATCAATCCTAAATATAACTGGAAGCCGGTGTAAGGACCTGAGGACTGGTGCGATATGCTCAGATTTTCTGGTTATAGTCAGAATGCTGACAGCAGCATTCTGGATGAGCTGCAGTTGTCTAATGGTGTTCTTGGGAAGGCCGGTGAGGAGACCATTACAATAGTCAACCCTGCTGGTGATAAAGGCATGAACAAGTTTCTCCAAGGCTTGACTGGAAACAAAACATCTAATTATTGCAATGTTTTTGAGATGATAGTATGCTGATTTAGTTACCGCTTTCACGTGACTACTGAAACTAAGGTCTTTGAGTATCTGAGTTTGGGGTAACAAGATCCTTGACTTGATCTTTAATTGTTTGACCCTAGAGTCAAGGTATGAATTCATCTTTGTTTCCAAATGCAATGACTTCAGTTTTCTCCTTGTTTAACTGAAGAAAGTTTTGGCACATCCAACTGTTAATTTCATCAATGCATCGGCATAGGGAGTCAATGGGGCTGTAGTCATTTGGTGATAAGGCTAGGTAAACCTGGGTAACATCTGCAAAGTTGGGAAAGGCAATTTGGTACTGTCTCATTATTTGACTTAGAAGGAGCATATAAAGCCTAAACAAGAGCGGTGCAAGAATTGAGCCTTGTGGGGCTCCGCATGTCATGGACGTCCACTTAGAAAGGAGATGTTATTATGTGAGTATAGGAGAGCATAAGTCTAAGTATGACCTGAACCATTTGAGTACCATCCCAGAAAGCCCAACCCAGTTTTCCAGTCTCTCTAGAAGTATGTTATGATCGACAGTGTCAAACGCAGCAATGAGATCTAGATGTACCAGCACTGATATTTTGCCAGAATCAGAATTTAAGCGAATATCATTTATTATCTTAATGAGTGCTGTCTCTGTGCTGTGATACTGTCGGAAACCAGATTGAAAATTGTCCCGGTATCCATATGAGTTTAATTAGTTGTTCAGCTGATTAAAAACTACTGTTTCAATAATCTTGCCTGTAAAAGGAAGATTTGATATTGGTCTATATTTGCTCAATATGGTGTTATCAAGATTGCTCTTTTTTCAGAAGGGGCTTAACAACTGCAGTTTTCAGGGAGTTTTGAAAAGTCCCAGAAACAAGTGAGGCGTTCACCACTTCTAAGAGATCTGCTTCTAAACAGTTAAACACACTTTTGAAAAAAGATGTGGGAAGCGTACCAAGATAGCAGGTTGACGATTTAAGGTGCTGTACTAATTCTTCCAAAATGTTGCTATTGTTGTTTGTATGTGAGTGTTATTTAAGTTATAAGGTTTGAGAAGAAGGTCTGTCTAGCTGTGGCTAGTTCCACATTGAAAGCATGAAGGCTGTCTTTATAGATGCTATAGTGAATTTCAAGTTTCGTCTTCCGCCACATCCGCTCAGCTTTTCTGCATTGTCTTTTCATACTCTGTACTGCTGTTGATTTTCTCCAAGGTGATTGTTAGCTCATGCCTATATTTTTTAGTTTCATCATAAACTAGGTAAGCAGGGACTTGTAATAATATGCTGAACATCTGATAAGTTGGTCAATCACACATCCAGAGTTATATCTTACTGCGGTGCTACAATACATTTTCTGCAATGGTTGTACTTGTTAGAATGCTTCAAATTGGTTCCAGGCTTGTTTTATGAGCATACCCTTATTTGTCAAACTAGTCTTAAGTGATATTGTTCACATTTTTAGATTGTTGAAGACTTTTTTGAAGACTTGTAGATGTTTAGAGTTAAACAGGCTAATGAGCTCTTTCAGCATCTATACTTGTAATAATGCTTAAAATAATTCCATTAGGGTTAGGGCTACAGCTAAATAATAAAACAAACTTAAGAATGTTGTTGGCAGTTTGTGGGAGAAAGCTGTGTTTGTGTGTGTGTGAGAGAGAGTTTGAATGAAAAA
>NW_015506245.1:189798-193506 GCF_001515645.1 Sinocyclocheilus grahami | reverse complement strand
GTACCAGCACTGATATTTTGCCAGAATCAGAATTTAAGCGAATATCATTTATTATCTTAATGAGTGCTGTCTCTGTGCTGTGATACTGTCGGAAACCAGATTGAAAATTGTCCCGGTATCCATATGAGTTTAATTAGTTGTTCAGCTGATTAAAAACTACTGTTTCAATAATCTTGCCTGTAAAAGGAAGATTTGATATTGGTCTATATTTGCTCAATATGGTGTTATCAAGATTGCTCTTTTTTCAGAAGGGGCTTAACAACTGCAGTTTTCAGGGAGTTTTGAAAAGTCCCAGAAACAAGTGAGGCGTTCACCACTTCTAAGAGATCTGCTTCTAAACAGTTAAACACACTTTTGAAAAAAGATGTGGGAAGCGTACCAAGATAGCAGGTTGACGATTTAAGGTGCTGTACTAATTCTTCCAAAATGTTGCTATTGTTGTTTGTATGTGAGTGTTATTTAAGTTATAAGGTTTGAGAAGAAGGTCTGTCTAGCTGTGGCTAGTTCCACATTGAAAGCATGAAGGCTGTCTTTATAGATGCTATAGTGAATTTCAAGTTTCGTCTTCCGCCACATCCGCTCAGCTTTTCTGCATTGTCTTTTCATACTCTGTACTGCTGTTGATTTTCTCCAAGGTGATTGTTAGCTCATGCCTATATTTTTTAGTTTCATCATAAACTAGGTAAGCAGGGACTTGTAATAATATGCTGAACATCTGATAAGTTGGTCAATCACACATCCAGAGTTATATCTTACTGCGGTGCTACAATACATTTTCTGCAATGGTTGTACTTGTTAGAATGCTTCAAATTGGTTCCAGGCTTGTTTTATGAGCATACCCTTATTTGTCAAACTAGTCTTAAGTGATATTGTTCACATTTTTAGATTGTTGAAGACTTTTTTGAAGACTTGTAGATGTTTAGAGTTAAACAGGCTAATGAGCTCTTTCAGCATCTATACTTGTAATAATGCTTAAAATAATTCCATTAGGGTTAGGGCTACAGCTAAATAATAAAACAAACTTAAGAATGTTGTTGGCAGTTTGTGGGAGAAAGCTGTGTTTGTGTGTGTGTGAGAGAGAGTTTGAATGAAAAATGTTTTAGGTTAAAGATGTGATTTAACTACAAGCATCCTACCTTAGAAACATAACAAACATAACATAATGTGTTTTTCCCCAACAAACCGGTTGTTCAACAACAACAAAAAAAGGTCACAAGAAAGTGTGTTGTGTTTTTAGATATGGTATAAAAAGTATTTTTTTATTGATTAATATGATAGAATCATGCTGAATTTATGAGGTTATGTATGTATACTGTTTTATGTAGTCGCTGGTTACCGTACACGTATTCAAGAGAAATGTATGAACTCAATTGTTTTAATCAAACTAAAGCTTTTAGTCTGTAATTACAAATATCTTAAAGAGAAAAATCTTTCATACATTCTATTTTCATTTGTCTCAGGATTCTGTTACACAAAAACACTTGAGTGTGGACATGAAACCTACACGAAAGCTAAAAAGATTACATTTTTTAACAGTAATATTGAACTTTACACATATTATAGTTAATATCTTAACACATCTGTATCAGTAAGAAAATTATCTTATCCCAAGCCGTCAGACAAATCAGGTGGAGGTGATAAGTTGGATTTATCGATTATTTGATTATTTCTTCTATCAATTATTTGATCAAATCTTAGTAATATAAAACTCTTTAGACCCGCTTGTTTTTATTTTAATCAAATAAAATATTATAGTGTGAAAATAAATATGGTGCATTTAAACATCATGGTTAATAATGCCATTTTTAAAGTGAGAAAGAATGTCTAATCTGTTGTAAAGATTCTGTGAGACATTCGTAGTTTAAAAAGTACTTTTGTTGCAAACAACCTTATGACAACTGATTTTCAGTCTAATTTAGGTCTAATTCATAAAGAAAACTCCCTGTAAGCACCTTGCATTAATCAGAGGCTCATTTGACTACTTCTAACCCCTGCATTAGAGCATCATGGTTTTAGGTTTGAAAAATCTACAAAATTTTACTTATTTGATAAAACAAAAGTTACGTCATTTCTTTATTTATTGTTTTATCCCCAATTTCATTAATAGTCATGTTACATATTTTATTTAAATTATTTTATACAACCATCAGATTATATGTGTGGTCACACATATTGTAATCTGTTCTCACAAACTGTTTAAAATGGTTTATTTATTACCAATAAACCAATATCTTTCTCACATCTCCCATACAGAAAAAGAGAGAGCGAAAATGCCCTGCCTTGGAATGCAACCGGACACACAGACCCCAGATGAGGAAACCCCCCGGATGTGGGAACGGTCCATAAAAACACAAAAACATTCCTCAGGACTTCATTTATGGTTTTGTCATCCTCGGACATGGTCAAACATCTGAACAAACATAATATTTCATCCCCCGGAGGTCATAGGTCACATCTGGATGTCTAACGGGTCAGAGGTCACCACAACGTGGGTGATCGCGATGTGGGTGGTCGTGATGCGGGTGGTCGCAACGTGGGTGGTCGCGATGTGGGTGGTCGTGACGTGGGGGCCTGCATGGGTGAGGGGAAAGGTCAAAAGGTTAAAGCCATCAATCAAATTGACACTCTGTGAATCATAGAGACTACTCAGAGCATATCATGACCATCACATGAGGAAAATCATTAGTAGAGACTGCGTTGGGTGGTTTCCCCCCAACTAGAAGACAAAGACCAGGCTGAGATTCCTTCTAAACCCTTTTGACATTTGGTCTTCACAAAGAACATTTCCTCACATTCACAGAATGGCACAGAAACTGCCTTTATATGTATATATGCACCAAAATGATACTAAAAGGACTTATGAGCAACTTTCACTTCTATGCATAACTCTATATCATGTATGTAACCCACACATTTGACTATCATGTCCTAATCGCTTATTGTGTATGTATTTTGCATAACTATTGAATAGCTTACAGGATTATATTAATGTTGGTTATGTATGAGTTAGAATTTTCATGCTTTAAACGTTTCTATCAATCAATACATTGTAAAATTGATATTCCGGTTATAGAAATCATGTCCAAGTTATACTCTGCAAGAGCGGGAAAATTCGGACCATGTGACTGATAAGATAACATGTTGATTTATGTATTGGGAGGAGAAATATAGTAACACCCCAAGCTAAGACAATGTCTAATTGGTCAAGACACCATTTGGGATGTATCCAACAGCCATGTTTAAATACTCAGGACACCATCAAATTATGCTTTTTCTTGCCTTTTTGCCACCTCGTCTTGAGGCTGCTTTTTAGTGCTCTTTGAGCGTGCTGTGGCTTACACGCCAGCTGCTCCTCTAAAACCATGAGGAGAAACGCCATCTAGTCTCGTCAATCTTCTTGCTGGCTTCTACTTGAATTTCTTTTCTTTTCCGTTGAGAGTTTTGTGTTCTGAGTTAAGTTTTGCCGCAACGCTGTGTCTCCGAGTCTGACCTCTAGTGCCCGTCTAAAACTTCAACCAGCCCACAACTCCGCAACTTCAGCCAACGCCCAAGTCTTCACTACAAACGACCACTGAATTTCCAGCTAGTCAGCAACCTTGGGAAACCCCTTTCTGCAACAAAGACAACAAAAGGGAATCCCTTAACACAAAGGAAACGCAAGTACAACCTCCAGATTCTAGCTGAACTGGTGCATTTAATATAAAGTTT
>NW_015506245.1:181173-189277 GCF_001515645.1 Sinocyclocheilus grahami | reverse complement strand
CAGAAAACTGCTGCCGGGTTCTATTTATGACGTGCTGACACAAATTTCAAATGGTTTTCAACAGTCGTTTGATCGCGTCCAGTGTAGGCAGACTTTAGCTGTTGTAGACACGGTGTTACTCACCTATCGAGAAGAAACATAGGAACCTCGGCGTCCGCTCCTTGAGTTCTCTCCAGCGCTGGAAAGCTGATCCAATATTTACACGGGTCCTACTTCTTGCCTTATCGTTCCGCAGACGTTTTCCTCTTTTGTTTTTTATCTGCCATCTCTATCTTTCTGTTGCTGGCTCGGCTAATGTCCGTCCCATGCACTGAACGCGCTCTCCTCCACATCACGAGTAGACACGCCCCTTATTGCTGATTGGCTACAAGTTTGTTTTGCGATTTGGCCCGAAACAGTTTTTAAAGTGTTTTTGAAAAATCACTTACTCTGCCTTTAAATAGATGATTGATGGTTGTTCAGGTCTATGCAATTGCATATATTGTTATAAACTTGGTATTTCATATTTTCACTCACCTAAACTTATTCTTTCCTCAATTTCTCTCTTTCTGCAACTTGTGTGAATGTATGAGTGCATATGTTTATGTGTTAGATTAGTTTATGTCTTAGATTGATCCAATAAAGCCTTATTTATATTGAAAAGACAAGTACCTTGTGTTTTGTGCTTACAAGTTAATGTCTTAAAATGCTGATCTTGTTACTGTGCTAATAAATAGTGTTTTCACTTTTGGATATTAATATCCATGCAGAGTTGATGTTGTACGGCTCGTTCAATGAATCGCTGGCTGACTCAGTGATCAGCCGTAAAACAGTGATTCTGTCCAAATTCCCTTTAAAATCTTAAATGATTCCCTTTTTCCCTTACATCATAATGGAACAGCTGGAGTGCTAACAGACGCCTAACTGCAATTTCAGTCAGCCTCTCTATTATTCATTTACACTCTCTATTATAGACATATCTATGGGCCAGTCTGCAATTAAATGATTTGTCGGATTCACCCTCTCTCTGTCTCTTATTGCTGTGCCGCTGGCTAGATAAACTCTTAGGTACAGCTCACTTGCAAATCTATCCCCAACAGCCATATACTGTACGTGCACACACTCACATACACAACAACAACAACACACACACACACAGTTTACCATGTTTTTTTCTTCATTAAATCTATTATAATTAGTGCTGTCAATCGATTAAAAAAAAATAACTAATTAATGGCAGATTTTTCTGAAATTAATCGTGATTAATCCTACCTAACATTAAAGTTTTTAAATATACTTTTATATTGCAAAAATTTCACATTCAATCTTCAAATGTACAAACAACATAAAGACAGTATATTTTTTAAAAAAAAATAACTAATTAATGGCAGATTTTTCTGAAATTAATCGTGATTAATCCTACCTAACATTAAAGTTTTTAAATATACTTTTATATTGCAAAAATTTCACATTCAATCTTCAAATGTACAAACAACATAAAGACAGTATATTTTTTAAATATTTGTTTAATGGCATCTTTTTTTATGACTGAAGGCCAGTATCTATACTGATTTCTCTATAAAATTGCCCCCCTAATATTTAACCATTGACTATAGCCATTCAGCATTAGAGTATAGTTGAGAGCTATCAATTTGAACATTTATTAGACTTTGAAAAATAACTTCTAATTTAAGTGAACTTAAAACAATCTTCACATAAACCCATTATAATAAATGTCATATTTACCTGTGCCCTTCAGCAGAAAAAATACAGAATTTTTTTTTCACTGTTCTTCAATGTTTAATTCATTTTTGAAGTTATCAAACACTAAATTCTAAATTATATATAGATGAATCCTTAAAGCTATAAAAGTAATTTTTTCCTCTTTTTTTTTGTCCTTTGATTAATAGACATCACAGCAGCTGGAAATTAGGTTGTTTTGGATGTGACGTGGATCTGACATGCATTATATTTTCTCTCAACTCTTTTTACCTTTTCTGACCCACTTCAGGTCTTAAAGTCTCTATTGAGTGCTCCAGGACAGTTTTGAACTAGATGAGTGCTCCAGGACAGTTTTGAAAACCATTTCAGAGACATGCTCTTAAATGTGACTCATATAAAATATATTACATGCATGCACAATTTTAAGGCAGCTTTAATCACCTTTTTGGTAACTTCATGACTTAACTGACCACGACATTGCATGCACGTAGTTTATTTCGTGCTTTGATATGAAAGGATACAGGCTACAGTGCGCGCCGGCACCTTTGTGCGTGCAATTAGGAGTAGTGCTGCGAGCACAGTACTAGGACTGGGTGAAAAATATCGATATCTCGATTTTAATCGATTCTCATTTTTACGGAACGATATCGATTCTTAAATCCCAAGAATCGATAATTCTAGCCTGTTTTCAGTTAATGGATGGAACATTGAAGGTCACCTCCCATCCAATAAATTGCAATAAGCATTGTGCTTTGGTACTATGGTAATATGAAATAAAGTCTCAGATTTCAAATTCTGTCCATTGTATTGCAGTATTTAAACAATAAATGCCGTTTTGGTGCTGTTTAATGTGAAGTGACATATCACTGTGGCGCCTCAGTTCAACAGACGCGAGGCGCACATGAACTGATCATCTCCTCCACATTAATACAGCTTAGTTTCAGCACAAAATAAACATGACTAAACATCCAAAGGTAAGTTAAAAGAAAGAGTACAACTTCATAATCCGTATCTTGTCTCACAGGCACTATGTTGAGAAATGCGTCTCCGCAGCAGTGTAGCACACATTGATCGGCACATGCACATCACAGTCACAGACAGGCAGAGAGCCGCAGAAGTGAAGCCTTCTCTCCCTTTCCAGTTGTGTTTGTCTTGCTGTGGAGGTGAGTGGTGGTGTTGAACAACAGACAACTTTTTAATTATCCAAAAGACCTGGCAGGTTAAGATTCATAAATATCTTTTTTTGGAGGATGTTCCGTTCAGCCAATCGCGGTGAGCTTTTAATCCACCAATCAAAACGCTCTTTACTGAACAGACTCAAGAAGCTCAACACTGTGCTTGTACTGTGCAGTGTTCCATGATCGGGTCCTTGATATAAAGACATTTTAATGGGCTGTGTTGGGCAAGTTACTCTGAAAATGCAATTAAATTACTGATTACTGATTACTCCTTTTAAAAGTAATCATGTTACTGTTCTGATTACTTTATTTCAAAAGTAATTAGTTACATTACTAGTTACTGTTACTTTATTCTCCATTAAATGTTCCTTTTGTTCTTTGTTTAGAATAAAAAAATACAGATGACAGTACAGCCTCCTGTTGGCTTGCTCTGTCAGTGTTACTGTTCACAGTGATACTCAGGGTCGTGCGGTATATGGGACGCGAGTGTTCGCGCTTACCAGTAACTAAATGTAAAGTCTAGATGTGTAAGTGCTAGAATTCTATTAGCTTAGTTTAACAGTCTAGCGTAGCTCGTTAACCTCACGTTCTATAGAACATCTGCGCGTTGTGACAGAATGCCAGCAAAGAGCGCTGCTTTTATAGTTTAATGTGATTTTGTAGAAATTGTAATCAGGTGCTAAAAAAAAAAAAGAGTACCCATTAAAATGTCTTTACATCAAGGACATGATCATGGAACACTGCACAGTGCAAGCGCAGCGTTGAGTTTCTTGAGTCTGTTCAGTAAAGAGCGTTTTGATTGGTGGATTAAAAGCTCACCGTGATTGGCTGAACAGAACATCCTCCAAAATAAGATATTTATGAATCTTAACCTGCCAGGAAGGTCTCAAAAATACCACACACAAATTCAAAGCAGTCCACGCATGGATGATGATCTGCAAATGCAGATTCAACGATCCATAAATACATGTAACATCATTCATAAATGTGTGATGGAAATTAATTCAAGAACTTGATATATACATATCTGTGTAAACATTTAAATGTATTTAGGTAAGATGCGTTTGTGTGAGCATTTGGGGAAATATTTATGCTTTTACTTGTGTATTTATGAATTGTGTTTTGAATTTACGAATCGGATTTTATTTGCAGTGCGTTTCTTCATTTGCATGTGTTGTGAGGATTTGCAGTGCGTTTCTTCATTTGCATGTGTTGTGAGGATTTGCAGCGCGTTTCTTCATTCGCATGTGTTGTGAGGATTTGCAGCGCGTTTCTTCATTCGCATGTGTTGTGAGGATTTGCAACGCGTTTCTTCATTCGCATGTGTTGTGAGGATTTGCAGCGCGTTTCTTTATTTGCATGTGTTGTGAGGATTTGCAGCTGCTGGGTTGTCAAACTGATGAAGATGTTTTCTTAATTTGCTGGTGTTTTTTCGATTTGCATGTGTTTTCTTAAGTTGCAGCGCGTTGAGCTCTCTCGGCCACCGTAAATGTTTATTGAAAATAATACAATTTGAAGACACCTGTGGAGATAAGCCTTTGCTTTAGTTGGGCTCTTGACCCTTGACTTTCCCACAATAGATTTTCTTTGGATGCTGTAACTGTGTTTTGAAACACATTGTTTATGATAAGTAAAACCAAGTGAAAATGTGTTGTGAGGATTTGCAGCGCGTTTCTTTATTTGCATGTGTTGTGAGGATTTGCAGCTGGTGGGTTGTCAAACTGATGAAGATGTTTTCTTAATTTGCTGGTGTTTTTTCGATTTGCATGTGTTTTCTTAAGTTGCAGCGCGTTGAGCTCTCTCGGCCACCGTAAATGTTTATTGACAATAATACAATTTGAAGACACCTGTGGAGATAAGCCTTTGCTTTAGTTGGGCTCTTGACCCTTGACTTTCCCACAATAGATTTTCTTTGGTTGCTGTAACTGTGTTTTGAAACACATTGTTTATGATAAGTAAAACCAAGTGAAAATGTGTTTAGATTATATTGGCTGTTTTTTTAAATAATGACACAATTATCATGTTGTAGCCAGGTTCTCTGATATCATCAGCGGTAATGTATAATATAGTTTGTTGTTGATTGCAACTGCATTTTAATGAAATAATATGAAGAGCTTTAAAAACACTTTGCACACCAGTATAAAACATCTGTACAGTTTAGACACGCATACATCAAGAATCAGCATATGAATCTCAACAATGGTGACGATCATCAGACAGATTCATGCTGCAGTGCATTCTGGGTGCACCAATCATAACTCATCCATGGCTCCCAGCATGCATTACGACATGAATAAATTATGCAGCTGCATTGTCTTAGTATTTGCTTTTATTTTTACTATTTGCTTTTATTTTTTGTTGTGACTTTTTACTGCCTTGTTTTGTCACGTTCAAAAATCACATAAAAATTATCAGAATATTGTCACCATTGCTGAGATTCACATGCTGATTCTTCATGTCTATGAGTGCCAGAATTTAAACCACTTCATGAACCTTATTTATAAAAATAATTTATGAAATTTTGCTCACGTTATCTCACATAACTGCAACAACATAAAAATCATGAAAGCATTGCAGTTTTAGATAAATTGCAATCAGAGACCAAGGCGTATGATATGATTTTATCATAAGTACCTTGCCATCTCATGCATTTAATACACACAATTTTGCCAGCCAAAGAGAATCTTAAATTTAAAAATCAAGGGTCAAGAGGCAAATAAAGTAACCACTACTCACAAAAACGGTAAGTTGAAGGGGAAAAAAAACATATAAACATTAATTCTCAATAAAGAACTTCTGTTTAGATACTCCAGAAATAAAGTCAAACTGGTTAGTAATGTGTGAAGCTGGTGATGCTGTTTGTAGAGTTGTTCAATCATCTTCTGCTGAGATCTTGAGAGATTTAATGTATTCTTTTATTTCAGTTGATTTGATCTAAGTCTGTGGCTGAAGTCAGTAGTAATTCTTGTTTCTCTTTAGTGATTCTGCTTGTTAACAGCAGCTGTTCATCACTAATGCTCAATCAGCACTTAATTAATCACTTAATTATCTCAGTAACTTTAACACCGCTTCAGTGTTACTTTAACACTCTTTTAGAGTGGGAACATATATGCTCCGACCAGTGTTAATTTAACACTGGGGAATTTACTGTGTACAATTAAAAGACAAACACATTGCTGTTAATTACTGTACAAAACTTCACAGAAAAATAGATGCAAACATGACTTTAATGATTAATTCGGTTTACAAAAGCAGCCAAAATGTATTAGATTAAAACGCGCAGAGCAGGCACCTAGAGTGTCCCATCAGAAACAAACCCTACATACTGTAGTCCCGTTTATTCAAAATTATTAAATTATCGTTCGTTTAAAGCATTAGTGCCATTACTTAGACAGATCCATTAAATTAAATGTGGAAAACAGACTAATAACTATCACTAATATTTTGTATTATTCGTTTATGTTTAGTCATAACGTCTTCCCGGGACTATAGTATTTAGGGTTTGTTTCTGGTGGAACACTCATTAGAGGCAGACTCTAGGCGCTCGCTCGGGGTTAAGGCTAGAAGGGATACAGCGGCAGCTACTGGGCAAGCGCACATCAATATAGCGTACTTTTTGTAACACTGTACAACAATAGGGCCTTTCGCACTGCTTTAGTTCCAGAACTAAATGTACAGTACTAAAGTACTGGGACGATTTTTCGTGAACTATTTCCCAGTACCATTTAAAGGGTTGCATTCGCACCAAGCGTGCGTACTAAGAAGTGACATAAGCCAGTTGACAGCGTCATCGTTTTTGCGTGGCGTTCAACAACAGAAACAAAGAAGAACAACGTTAACAACAGGAGAATGGAGGACGCTGTGATCGGAGCTGTGTTTTTGTTGTGTCTCGCGGGTTTAACAATAATGGACATGGAAAGTCGATGTATACTTAAAGCGATTGAAAGAACGGAAAGGAGGACTGAGAATCTCCAACGACAACTGGCAGTGCTACATTTGCTACAAGTGCCTACACTTCAGCGTCCGTCCATCTATCACTGTTCTCCATACTTGCGAAATAAGTTGACACAATGTTTACACAGCGTTTTAAATCATGGCGGGTGAGGGTGTTTTCGTACGCGTTTGGCCAATCAATGTCTACTTAGGTCACGATTAGTACCAGTTGTGCTGGTTAGACCCTGCTCCGGAGTAGGAGCTAATTTGGTTCTCGAAAAAGGCAGTCCAGTACTAAAATCGCACCCAGTTCCGGCGGTGCGAAAACGGCAAAAAGTGGGTAGTTCCACAATTAGTTCTGGTACTATGAAAAGGTTCCCATGTTGTGAAAGGCCCTAATAATTACTATTTTTCATTATTGTAAGGGGTAGGTGTAGGGTTGGGGTAGGTGTGGACATTAATAAAACACAATCTAATAGGTAGAAAAATATAATTGTTCTAGCCACAACCCTTGCTCGGTGCGTTTTAATGTAATAATTGTTGGCTGCTTTTGTAAACCAAATTAAACATTAAAGTCATGTTTGCTTCCGTGTTAATTTTGACAGCAAATTTTGATTTAGTTTTAGTCATATTTTAGTCACCTGAATTGTTTTTAGTTTTGGTCTAGTTTTAGTCGACTAAATCTACAGTAAATTTAGTCGGCTAAAATCGAATGGGTTTAGTTACAGTGTAATGCGATTATTAAGCACATTCGGATTATGACTACCGAGTTGTGTAACAACAACTAGATTAAATGGAAGACTTCTAAGTGTCCATTCAGATTTGGAAGTTCAATTGTAGGTCTTTATTTTGTATATAATTTTGCTTCTATCATTTATCATTAATTTATTAATCATTAATTAATAATCATATTAATAAGACTTAATATGAAAAAAACAGTAGTTATATGAAAATATTATTTTACAATTATTGACTTTGAATATTATATGTAAGCATGTATAAGATCTGAACCTGTTCCAATCAGAGACAACTTGATAAAGTGACAAGTCAAGTTTATTTGTACAGCGCTTTTCACGATACAAATCATTGCAAAGCAACTTTACAGCAAGTTAAATTTCTACAATATTTAGTGGTAGCTTATCAGTGGTGACTGTCAGTTAATGTACATATGGCAGAAATGTATGGAAAAATCAATTTAAGATGTAATAAAACAGACGATGAACACTATTAACAGCAATTATTATAATATGCAATCAAACTTATAACAAAATGTGGTAGTTCTGTATGTTGTT
>NW_015506245.1:175270-178484 GCF_001515645.1 Sinocyclocheilus grahami | reverse complement strand
CCTAGCTTATATAAGATACTTGATCGTTTCTTAATAATTCCCTTCCGTCTACACTCTATTCCGTCCGCTCGTTTTCTTTTTATTATATTACGTGTTCTATACTGCGTTAGACTATCACAACACTTAGTCCTCAACACTTACTCATTTGCAATTTGGATAAAGGCGTGTGCAAAATCCAAAAATTGAAGTCGGTGAGAGGCGATTCAAACTTTTATTTACCTTTTATTATACGAAGAAAACTATCAAATTGCCATTACAAACAGTGGTCTAGCCAGAAAAGAAAATCTCTGCATGCCATCATGTTTTGATCTAGTATGAAGTCGACTAGCATCTCAATAATTTCACATATCATGGAACCATAATGTTGTGAAACAAGCGTCACACATAAATCCGTTACACACGTACACAGACAGAGAACCTCGTTAACGTACATCTCATCGATACATTCAGACATCACATTCAGAATTTTTCTGGTGGTTAGGCAGATTGGTTCTTTGCTGGTGATAAACATGCTCGTCAAATCGGGCCATGGATTATTTTTCATGCTTCTACCAACGTCCATTTCGTTCTTGAGGGTTTTTACACGCTCGAGATCACCCGTACAATCATGATTTGGATCGGACGCATCATCAATGATCTTATGCATAAGATCAATCATTTGGTCTCTGTAACATTGTAACACATATGGTGTATGACGTATTTTACAGGACACGTTTTTCCCGTGGCGCAGTCGCACTCCACTTGCTCATCCGCAGCAGCGGCAGAACTCCAGTCATGCTCTATCAGCTTTTGCTTAGCGTCAGACATCCTTTTCAGAATTGTATTAGTTTCGTAAACTCCTATTCGATAATGTTGTCGTCATTTCCTAGAATCTGGATTGACTGTTTTAATCCACGACGGTCCATGTCTTGTGCAATTTCAATTTCGGTTAATGGTTAGAACCCCCGAAACGATATTAATTGAAAAATTGCAGAGTGCTTCAGGAAATTGGATTGTTGGAGATGATTCTGATGGAAGATAAAGTTTTGATCAAACGTTGCAACATGTATTGTATCCAACCGGTATTGTACACAGCTCCAGATCTGTTGCGCAGATCTAGGAAAGTACGCGATGACCACAGTTTATGAGAACGGTCACTCTTCGTTTATAGCTATGTAGCGTAGCCGTAGCCACGAGGAAATAGTAATGGATCTTCTGTATAGCGTCGTACATTCGAGCGAAATAAATTGTTGTGACAGAGGTCTTGTTTCGACTGTTGGTTGTTGAGATGGGGCGTTGCACTCAAAAGTAGAGGAGGGTGGAGGGGCCTGGTTAGGCATTGACCGGCGAAGCCTCGCATATGTCGCCAAAGAGATTTCGTTTTTCACCGGAAGATATTTTGATTAAAGATTACGAGGTAACTTTTATACAAAATATATATATATATATATATATATATATTTTTTTTTAATCAATTTAATAAAAAGAAAACGAGCGGACAGAATAGGGAATTAAGAAACGATCAAGTATCTTATATAAGCTAGGATAGTATAACGCAAATGTCTCGAATGAAGAGGACGAGTTAAAGCTATCTAACATGATAGCAAAAACTAGGAAACAAAGCGCAAGGTCTAGCAATTACGATTAGATGGGAAAATACTACAAGAGTGGTGAAACATAAAATCCCATGAAAAGCTTTGCGGTTTATATCTCACAACAGTGTGACAAGACCTAGCGCAGTAGCGCCGTTAAACATGAGGATAAATTCAAAATATCTATCAATTTTAGGTATACTTACCAGGAATAAGCCTGGTGCGTGAAAGACTTAGAACAAGTGTTGTTAGACCATATTGTTCTTATTGCCTCTACAAAGATTTGTACGTTTATGTTCATTTATGAACGCTGTTACAGAATTTGTTTTAGTGACATTCAATAGAATATTTTATTAAAAGATAACGCTGAAGACTCTTTGAGTAACACTCTGTCAAGTGTTCGCCCCCCTACAGGAAACCTGTGACTTTATTATGATTATTTAAAAATACATATAAGCTTCATGCCTGACACTTTTGTATCTGACTATATATTAATATTTAAGCTAAACAAACATTTACAATTGTGAAAAATTAAGAGATGTTAAAAACTGCTGGCCTCATGTTTTCTTAAAGATGAACAGCCAGACAAGACAACGCGCAGCTACAGTTAACCAACTACAGTTAAACTAAAAGGCTGAGGCCTAAATCACAAAGACTGAATAAAACGGATTCGGTTGTGTGTTCTTGAAATCAAACAATTGTCTTCGTCTTAAGAAAAAGTCTCATCTTGTATCTGAATATTCAGTCGGTTTTCATCATGAAATAATGAATCCATCATTACCCCATTCTGGAGAATGTGTGTTGTGTTAGACAGGGTGCTTGATGACCCAAAGGGGTATGTTTGTTGTATCTTCTACCTCCGCATGTCTTCATCTCATTGAGCGTGACCAGTATTTAGGATGGCCAGGACTGTTAGGCAAGACAGGGTATGTTTATTCATATAGTACGTTTCATACACAATTCAGAGTGCTTTACATAAAAGGAAGTAAAATAATCATTAAAAAAATTATAATCACAACAATAAAACAAGGAATTATTATTTTGGTAAATTAGGTTTATATTCTGTTAGGTTTATATTCAACAACCATTACAGTAGTCCACCCTGCTGGTGATAAAGGAATGAACAAGTTTCTCCAAGTCTTGACTGGACACAAAATATCTCATTCTTGCGGTGTTTTTGAGATGATAGTATGCTGATTTAGTTACCGCTTTGACGTGACTACTGAAACTAAGATCTCTGAGTACCTGAGTTTGGGGTAACAAGATCCTTGACTTGATTTTTAGTTGTTTGACCATAGAGTCAAGGTATGCATTCGCCTTGAGAAATTCGTCTTTGGTTCCAAATGCAATGACTTCAGTTTTCTCCTTGTTTAACTGAAGAGAGTTTTGGCACATCCAACTGTTCATTTCATCAATGCATCAGCATAGGGAGTCAATGGGCTGTAGTCATTTGGTGATAAGGCTAGGTAAACTTGGGTAACATCTGCAAAGTTGTGAAAGGCAATTTGGTTCTCTCTCGTTATTTGAATTAGTGGGAGCATAAAAAGCCTAAACAAGAGCGGTGCAAGAATTGAGCCTTGTGGGGCTCCTCATGTCCTGGCCGTCCACTTAGACTTATGCTCTCCTATACTCACATAATAACC
>NW_015506245.1:165053-174787 GCF_001515645.1 Sinocyclocheilus grahami | reverse complement strand
TTCCAAATGCAATGACTTCAGTTTTCTCCTTGTTTAACTGAAGAGAGTTTTGGCACATCCAACTGTTCATTTCATCAATGCATCAGCATAGGGAGTCAATGGGCTGTAGTCATTTGGTGATAAGGCTAGGTAAACTTGGGTAACATCTGCAAAGTTGTGAAAGGCAATTTGGTTCTCTCTCGTTATTTGAATTAGTGGGAGCATAAAAAGCCTAAACAAGAGCGGTGCAAGAATTGAGCCTTGTGGGGCTCCTCATGTCCTGGCCGTCCACTTAGACTTATGCTCTCCTATACTCACATAATAACCCAGCCCTTCTCAGTATGACCTGAACCATTTGAGTACCACCCCAGATAGCCAAACCCAGTTTTCTAGTCTCTCTAGAAGTATGTTATGATCGACAGTGTCAAACACAGCACTGAGATCTAGTAGTACCAGCACTGATATTTTGCCAGAATCAGAATTTAAGCGAATATCATTTATTATCTTAATGAGCGCTGTCTCTGTGCTGTGATACTGTCAGAACCCAGATTGAAAATTGTCCTGGTATCCATTTGAGTTTAAGTATTTGTTCAGCTTATAAAAAACTACCTTTTCAATAATCAGGGAGTTTGGAAAAGTCCCAGAAAGAAGTGAGGCGTTCACCACTTCTAAGAGATCTGCTTCTAAACCTGTAATGTGGGGTTTGGGTTTTGTTTCATGTTCATGTTTTCATGTCTTTTATTTTGGAGTTTATTCATGGTCCCTGTTTGTGTCATGCTTCCCTTGCCTCATGTCTCTCTGCATGGTGTATGTGTCATGCTCTCATTTGGTTATTGTCTAGTCATGTGATTCCCTTGTCTGTCAATGGTTGTCCTAGTCATGTGTCTTGTTTCCCATAGGTTTGTTCTTGTCATGTGACCCTCTTGTTTCCTATAAGTAGCTTCATGTTCCCATTGTGCCCTCGTCGTGTATTGAATGTATTTAACCCGCTGTTGGTGAGTCTAGTCTGTTTGTGTGAAGTCTGCTCATGCTATGTCTGGTCAAGTCAAGTCTGTGTCTTGGATTATTGTTTGGATCACTCTGTAAATAAACTTCACTTGGGTTCTCACTTACGCTCGCCTTCAGTGGATTGACTCTTTACAAAACCGTTAAACACACTTTTTAAAAAAAGATGTGGGAAGCGTGTCAAGATAGCAGGTTGACGATTTACGGTGCTGTACTATTTCTTCCAAAATGTTGCTATTGTTGTTTGTATGCGAGTGTTGTTTAAGTTATAAGGTTTGAGAAGAAGATCTGTCTAGCTGTAGCTAGTTCCACATTGAAAGCATGAAAGCTGTCTTTATAGATGCTATATCTGACCAACCATCTGATAAGTATCAATCACACATCCAGAGTTATATCTTACTGCAGTGCTATAATGCATTTTCTGCAATGGTTGTACTTGTTGTTAGAATGCATCAAATTGGGTCCAGGCTTGTTTTATGAGAATACCATTATTTGTCAAACTAGTCTTAAGTGATATTGTTCACATTTTTAGAGTTAAACAGGTTAATGAGCTCTTTCAGCATTTATACTTGTAATAATGCTTAAAATAAATCGATTAATGTCTAAGCTACAGCTAAATGATAAAACAAACTTAAGAATGTTGTTGGCAGTTTGTGGGAGTCTGTGAAAGCTGTGTGTGTGTGAGAGAGAGAGAGTTTGAATGAAAAATGTTTTAGGTCAAAGATGTGATTTAACTACAAGCATCCTACCTTAGAAATATAACACTGTGTTTTTTCCCCAACAAACCGGTTGTTCAAAAACAAAAAACGTTTGTGTTTTGAAGAGAAAGTCAGATATGGTACAAAAATGAAGTCTTTTTTTTTATTTATTTTTTTATTATTGATTAATATGATAGAATCACGCTGAATTTATACTGTTTAATGTACTCGCTGGGGACCGTATACATATTCAAGAGAAATGTATAAACTCAATTTTTTTAATCAAACTAAAACTTTTAGTCTGTAATTACAAATATCTTAAAGATAAAAATTTTTCTTACATTCTATTTTCATTTGTCTCAGGACTCTGTTACACAAAACACACTTGAGTATGGACATGAAACCTACATGAAAGCTAAAAAAAATTACATTTTAAACCATTTTTAACAGTAATATTGAACTTTACACATATTATAGTTAACATCTTAATGCATCTGTATCAGTAAGAAACTTATCTTATCCCAAGCTGTCAGACAAATCAGGTGGGGTGTTAAGTGGGCCTTATTGATTATTTCTTCTATCAATTATTTGATCAAATCTTAGTAATATAAAACTGTATAGACCCTCTTGTTTTTATTTTAAGAAAATAAAACATTATAGTGTGAAAATAAATATGGTGCATTTAAACATCATGGTTAATAATACCATTTTTAAAGTGAGAAAGTAAGTCTAATCTGTTGTAAGGATTCTGTGAGACATTCGTAGCACCTTGTTTAAAAAGTACTTTTGTTGCAAACAACCTTATGACTACTGAATTTCAGTCTAATTTAGGTCTAATTCATAAAGAAAACTATCTGTAAGCACCTTGCATTCATTCAGAGGCTCATTTGACTACTTCTAACCCCTGCATTAGAGCATCATGGTTTTAGGTTAGAAAAATCTACAAAATGTAATTTATTTGATAAAACAAAAGTTACGTCATTGTTTAATCATACTGCTTTTCATCATCTTGTAGAGATACACAGTGTGATGGTAAAAAAAACATTTTTTGTAAAAGGTTTGTATAAGACATCATGAAAGATTCAATGTTTAACTGCAGTGGGTGTGTGTGTGTGTGAGAGAGAGAGAGATTATTATAATCTGAGTTTTTTTTATTGTATTATTTTCTCATTTATCCGCTCTTTTCTGATTTTCCACAGAAATGGCCTGCTCTATTTAAAAAAGTACGCTATGGAGTTCAAACATGACTCATGTTTCAACCATGGAGATTGTGGGTTAATTGTGGTGTGACATGATATATTACAAAACAGATGGCATAACACATCCACTGATCATTTAAGGACAATATCCTACTTCATGGTGGAAGTCACAGGTTAAATATGACACTCCGGATATATGTTACAAACAGATGGCATTGAACATCCAGTGAACATCAAAGGACAATATCCTACTTCACGATGGAGGTCACAGGTTAAGTATGTCACTCCCGGATATATGCTACAAACAGATGGCAATAAACATCCGCTGAACATTAAAGGACAATAGCCTACTTCATTGCTGAGGTCACAGGTTAATCACAGTCATTAAAAAGGTCATAAGGTTAACCCCTAAGGGGGGTCAAATGTCAAAGTCATCAATCAAAAATAATGACATAACGTGAATCATAAATACTACTGAGGTGCTTCGAGGAGAGACCTCCCTGGTGATTTATGTAGGATACCACAGACACGTTGTCCGAGTGGACCAACACGTGGTGTCCCTTTATGTCTGGCAGGAAGAACTTACAGGCCCGACACTGCTAGCACTTTCAAGCATTTGATGTGAAGCCCTTCCTCCGCTTTCGATGGCCGAAAGTCAATGGCCTGAAGTCAGTTTGCCATCGCACAGAGCTCCCTAACCTGTGTTGGAAGCATCTGTTGAGACAACCTTTCTCCTGCAAATCATCCCCAGGGCCATGCCCTGTTCCAGCCACTGAGAGTTCTTCCAAGGGGCCGGGGCTGTTACACAGGCCTGGTTCAACCTTGATAAGTAGGTGTCCGTGATGCCATGCATGGGATGGAACTTGTGGTTTCAGCCAGTGCTGAATACGAAGCAGGCCCAGCTGTAGTACTGGAGACGCTGCGGCCATGAGGCCCAGCATCCTCTGAAACGTCTTGAAGGAGGCTGCAAGCTGCTGCATGGCCAGAACACATTCTGGTATGACTACCGCTCTCATCCGAGCTGAGTCGAGAATTGTCCCCATGAACAATATTCGCTGGCTGGGGGACAGCGCGCTCTTGGCAAAATTGACCCTGAGTCCCAGGCACTCTAAGTGGCTGAGGAGGAGGGTCCTGTGAGATATAAATTCTGCCTCTGACTGGGTCAAAATGAGCCAGTCATCGAGGTAGTTGAGAATGCAGATTTCCCTCTGCCTCAGAGGGGAAAGTGCCGCGTCCAAGCACTTCGTAAAAGTATGGGGAGCCAGAGACAGTCCGAAAGGAAGGACCGTATATATTGATAAGCCGCTTCCTTGAAGGGGAATCTCAAGAATCGCCTGTGATGCAGGGCTATCTGTATGTGCAAGTACGTGTCTTTCAGATCCAGACATAATCCAGTCTGTCTGGAATGACATGAAGAATCAAAAACAAACTGAGACCGACTAAATCCTGAAGAACTGTGGCAACGTCTCCAAGATGCTTCAAAAAACCTACCTGCAAAGCTACAGTACTGTTAAAAGTTTTAGGCACTTGTGTAAAAATGCTGTAAAATGAGGATGCTGTCAAAAATAATGTCATAAATAGATTTTTAGGGCTGCCCCCTAATAGTCGACTAACCATTAGTCGACCAAAATTGTATTAGTCACTTAGTCGCAAAAAATAAATAAATAAAAATCCACATTGGTGAAGTCATGTAGATCGTTAATGGCTGGTGTATGTGGTAATACGGTACATTAGGAAGGACATCCAAATGCTCACCTATCATTCATCGACCTCAAATATGGCGTAACCTCTAAAATATGCAAGTAGGAGCAACTTTACATGGCCGCACAATCTAATGTTAACGTGGAAAAATGTGCGCTATTCAAGTGTCTGTGCAGAGTGTGGAAGCTGAACAGTAGCGCACTCACTGCATGACAGACGGATGCGCTGGTGCGCTCACTTGATCTTAAAATACTCCCTCATTTTTGGTCATACAGATAAGAGTAATGCATCTTTTGAATCCTTAAAGACTCTACGTTTATTTGTGTGCAGTCACAATAACAACAAAACGTTGCGCTTTTGTAAAATAATGACAGCAAACAGGATGCCCTTTCTGGCGTCTCAATCTCTGTGAACTTAAGCGCGAAACTCCATGTATATTTGTCTTACAGACATGAAAAAAATATATCTAGAGAGCGAAATGTCTACTTTCAAATAAACCAATTCAAATGAAAAAAATATTTTCAGATTACGTAATCCGTATGAAACATGCAGACAGGCGCATCCACTACTGCAAAGATGATGAGTGTCATCATCCAGTCAGACTAAGACTTTAGCACTTCATCTCTTAAACTGAAAACAAAAACAGCACTAGTTTATCAATGAATTATTAAAATGTTAATACTCCTTACTGTGGACACATTCATAATCATTAATTCTTCTGTGCTGTGGCAAGCTAATGCATGCATTTGAGCGCTTTTTAGGCTATGTAGGCAATTAAAGGCTCATTATTATGATTTAAATGGTTTATTAATAAACATGCGATTAGTCGACTAATGCTTCAAAGGAATGACTATTAGTCGACCAGAAAAATCTTTAGCCAAGGGCAGCCCAGTAGATTTTCTTTATCAATTAACTTCTATTAACTAAATTAAATCCACATTTGGTGTGAGCATTTTTTGCGTTTAAAGCAGTTTTTGCCCTAGGTGCACATAGTTTTTCAGGTAGCTTTGCAGGTAGGTTTCTTGAGGCATCTTGGAGATGTTGCCACCGTTCTTCAGGACTTAGTCTGACTGGATGATGATGAGATCAGATCTCTGTGTGGAGCACTGGCTGTTGTCAGACTACTTGTGCAAACAAAAATCTCACTGGATTATTACAATTAATGGCAAAATTAATGTTTGGAAATGTAAACTGATATTTCCTACTGACACACTACAGCAAAAGACAGAAATAACTGACTTAAAACCATTTTTAGCTCGTGAAAATACTAGTGTTCTAATAATTTTGGACAAAACAGTATATGGAGCACACAGGAGTCAGTAGAATATTGTGGATTACAATCAGGGCTAGAAATGTGGGGGGATGCGGGGGGACAGAGTCCGGGGAGTGAATTTCGAGGGGGACGGCATTTCATTTCCAACTGGTTAGGTTTATTTGGAAATTAAAGTGATTTCTATATGTTATCCATTCAAAAGACTATGAAAGTGATCCCAGTTCTGCCCAACAACATAAGCTCTGTGTTCAACCGTAGTTCATGAAACTTACACGCTTTGTCCATCAAGATAATCTTCATAAAATAATATAACTTTTATGAATTTTTAAGTCAGAACTAAAAAGCTATACAAGCGCCAGAACTAAAAAGCTAAACTTAGGCTATAAACGAACTACACCACCACGGTCACCAACGTCACCACCACCACGCTCCTGACAGCTTTTTCAAACATGTTCAGTGAAAAGGATTTACTCGTATTAATTTTAATCCACGCTACATGAAACTTTTCATATAAACTGGAATAAATACAAAACTAGAGCCAAACTGTGCGCATGCTGCTCCTCACAGCACAGATCGTGAAAGCAGACTGCAGTTTTTGTCATTCATTATAACAAAGTATAGACACGATGTAAATAATAGATTCAGTGTGCAGTGTAGAGAGCTTCATTAATTAAAATGGAAGTTGGTGAGATTGCGATGAACTAAGTGACAGAATTTTAATGATTTTAAAGGGAGTTCGCAAATGTGAAATTTAATTTATACAACAGTTTTATTCATTTTTGATTTTATAAAAAATTTAATACTAAGTGACTTACATTTTAGGAACACTGTTGCATGATTGTGCTCTACTATATCAACTAAAACAATTCCAAACAAATCACAGATTAACTGCTGTGCATCTCCAATCAAACACAGCACTGTTTTGTTTATGAATGAATCTGCGTTTTTGAACAAATCTAGCCATAATCGAGTCATAAAGGGAGTCACTTACTTCGTTCCTAAATGAATCAGCCATTTGAATGAATTCAGTGACAAAGACAGTGACTTGCTGCCACCTACTGGTGGTTTTCATTTAATTTAATTTAATTTTTAAAGTATAAATTGAGTCAGTTAAATGGTTTAATATTTCTATATTCAAAACTTTATATTAAAGCATTAATTTAATAACATTGTTATTATGAAATGCATTCATGCCACCTAAGTCTTGTCAAAAAGTCTGTAATGCCACATTTGTGCTCTTCTGTGCCGTGCAAAGATAAATTGTTCATGCTGATTTCATAGTAACTTATTCTTCCTGATTGAATGTTATTATTTTAACTGAATTTATTGTGTAATTCAAATGTTTGATAAAAGTTTATAAATAAAAATTTTTGGCACAAAAGATGGAATACATTTAAAGGGGTCATATGATGCGATTTCAATTTTTCCTTTCTCTTTGGAGTGTTACAAGGCCACACCTAAAACAGCTCGTTCTAACATGCCGCATTTGCCACTCAAATCCTTTAAATGAAGGTTCAAAAGCGAGTTTTGGGCAGTAGAATAGCAACTTGTTGTTTGTCATTTCTCCAATCCCAAATGCAGACAGAGTTTTATGTTTACGCATAAAAAGACAGTATAAGTCATTATAATCAGTAATTATGTCCCCACTGGATGCAACAAATGCCTCGTTTGTAATGGGTTTGAATGTTTTTGTCTCGTCGCTCCGGCCGGACATGGCATCAACAGTATGTGGGGGCGTAACATTTCCGTCTCACGCTTGAGGTATTCGGCCAATCACAACGCATTGGATAGCAGGCCAATCACAGCACACCTTGCTTTTTCAGACCAATGAGCTTTGTAAAAATCTATGCGTTTCAAAAAGGCGGGGCATAGAGGAGAAACAATAATGTACAGTATGTGGAAAATAATGTTTTTTTTTTTACTTTAAACCGCATAAACACATTTCATTACACCAAATACACAAAATAATGTTCTTTTTAGCAGCATCATATGACCCCTTTAATAAAGTTAGAGGCATTACAAAGGTAAAAAAAAAAAAAAACCTTTAAGGGGTCAAATATCACCTTATAATAGGAAGATTAATTTCTGCCATTGATCAGAAGGTGTTCCTACATTCCTACTCCTGAAAAGAAATGTAAGCATAGAGTCCTTAAGAATGTAATGTTACCTTTTAAAAACTAATTGCAAACGTTAATGCAAAGTGTAAACTATTAAATATAATCTACAAATCATGTTAAGACTGTCTTAAGAACTAGTTTGACCAACTAGCAGTTGCTAAGGGGTAATCAGTCTTACTTTTCCAATACAAATAAGACCAATCTACCTTTTCATAACTGAATTAAAAAAGTTATGACCAGTCTTGAAGAAAAAAAAATTATATGAATAACTTTAAGACTAGTCTAAACAGCCCCAGTCCTTTATTTACCCTTGTTTTATTAATATAACAGATTTAACACAGCTTTAAACATTACAGAGAAACAGTGCTTTAATGGGAGCAACACTATGAACATGGATGCTGCATGTGGTTTTTCATGTGACACCATATTTGCATTAAAGCGATTTGTGTCAACACTTGAGAAATTGTACTGATAAATGGTGCTTTCAACAGCTAAACTGGTAAATATTTTGATGTGCTAAACCTTTTTTTCCAAATAAATATATAAATAAAATCCTTGGATGGAAACTTGGCTAATAGTGTTTTTAGGAAGCAAAACAATTTGATCTATATTTTTTTTTACAGAAGCTTTGTTTAGATAGTTAAATAAAATATAGCTCTATATTTATATAGCTAAAATATTTCAAACTCAAATCAATATTTTTTGTGCAATTATTTACTTCTGTGGAAAGTAGTTGTGTAATAAGCAGGATAATGTACATCCAGCTGGTTATCACCACAAAATAAACCCCTTCAGGGTGATATAAGACCTGATCACCCTGTAAGGTCTAACGTCACCCTAATACGCTATTAAAATTGATTAATCCACTACTCTCCACGCACCTGAAGCTATGATTTCCTCTGATTTAGATATCTGCACCCTACCCCCACCCAACTGTCACATTGTAATTATTGTAATTCTCAGTGTTAAGCTCGACGATATGGCAGGCACACGAAGAAGGGGTGTTTTGGGGCTCGAGCCCCTACCTTTTTCAAATTAAAAGAGCCCCTCTCAACAATTGTCAACAATAATGTTGTAGCGTCTGCGTAGAATCATGCATGATCTTTGGGTTTTTATGGCTTAAGAGACCCTTTTAGCCTTTTGACATTTGCATATAAATTACAGTTCTTGTCAGAGACTTTACGTTGTATGGGGGGTTTAAATTGCCAAATGGATCCTCGCCATCAAGGAGATTCTAACCAGTCCCCCCCCACTATCATCTCCCCCATCTGACTTCAAACACTGTCCAAAGAGCTGTAAATGACCCCGATGGGCCTGGCTGGCCAAGCAAACTAACACACACACACACATAAAGACCGTTACTCTATTATACTCTACAAATATATCTGGTATATCGCATGTGTTGTTTGTACGTTTCCCTATTAGATTAGCTGAGTTACCACTCGTTATTTGTATTAGTTAAAGCCATAAACACTGATATTCAGGTGTATGTATGTATCTTTGGTTTAATCTATTCTAAATGTTTGTTTCTTGCTATCAATATTATCTGCTTTCCATTCCTCAAACAATGATGTACAGTATGTGATTGTGAAACGCATCATACGATTTGTACTATATTTTGGGTTAAAACTACAGAAATTCCAGACCGGCCATAAAACATGCAAATGAGCCATGAAGGGAACAAAGGAAACTTCTCCCGCTCAAAAATTCACGCCTGGTATTGGCCAGTCCACACAGAATAGGAACCCTCAAAAGCGATTAG
>NW_015506245.1:160138-164870 GCF_001515645.1 Sinocyclocheilus grahami | reverse complement strand
AAAGCTGAGTAATAGATTGACGACCCAAGCTGCCAAAGTCTTTAGACGATCACGCTGTCAACAATCTGAGTTAGATCCTTTCCGGTGACATACAATTAGACACACCGTGCCATTCATGGCCGAGATAACAGGTGTCTGGTTTACACTCCGCAAACTGTTTGTACTCTTCAGACAGACCGTGCATAGAACGTATAATTACTATAATTGCAGCCTGCTAATGCTGTAAGGACTTGCATTGGCCTTTTCGTGCTGTCCCTCTCTCCCTCTCTCTCTCTCCCTCTCTCTCTTCACCAGTGAGCCAGCATGTCTCGATCATCCGGGAACAGCTCGACGACAACCTGAGCGCCCTGATGTCACAAGATCCGACACAGGACTACAGCTACAAAGATCTCACCAAGATCCTTGGGCCCCTCACCCACAACCAGGCAAAAGCTGGGAGAAACAAGCATCTCCCGCATGGAACAGGAAGCAGCAGCGCTGAAGCTCCAGGCTGAGGAGGCTCAGAGAAACCTGGTGCTTGCTCAAAGTCAACTGGACCAGCTAACGTCGGAGACTCAGCACCAGCACAGGACGGCGGATGAAAAGGACCCAGAGCTGCAGGAGGAAGTAGAGACTCCAGAAAGCCTTCACTGATCTCCGTGTAGACACAACATGCTGAGAGCAGTGGGAGAAGGACACCAGAGAGGAACTAAGTGAAAAACTTCAGCGAGCCGAGGCTCTCCTGATGAGAGCAGAGACTGAACTCAAAGAGAGAGATCCTAGGGCCAAGGCGAAGGCCACCTGCAAAGATCCCGGGCTGAAGTCAGTGCCCTGGCCCAACAAAGAGACTATTTAAAAGATGAACTTGATACGGTTCACCGAGAGCTTAAATATGCATATAGACTGCAAAGTGACTCTGAAAGGGAAATGCACACCACAGAATTTCCCCTAACCAGCAGATTGATACCAGCTAGTCAAGGGTTTCCAGTTCGAAAGGGGGGTGAGAGCCCACTGCTCAAGACATCACCTGCCAGCATCCCTGAACCCCCAGCAGCAGAAAGAGGCTGGGAGCCTTTTCAAAGGCTGTCTTCCAGGCACGGCGTGTCACCTAAAGAATTGGATAAGCTGGCTAGAAACATTCCCACTTTCACTCCAAACCCTGCAGGGGGCCACGATGTGCACGCCTACTTAAAAGACATTGACTTTCACTTGCAAACTGTTGCCAATGTTACCACAAGAGACAGACTCTATCTGCTCCGAATCACCGCCAGCCGTGAGGTGAGGAGCTTTCTAGACTGGCAGCCAGAAACGGTCGATGGGGATTACCAGCAAATGCAGCAGACTCTGAATAAGGAGTTCTCTGACCCAGAGTCAGAGCAAGGACTGATTACTGCCATGGACCTTAAACAGGGCAGACAGGAAACGACATTGCCGACAGGCAAGCTTCTGACTCCGCCATCAAAACCATCCTTCACCACCTCTCTGACCCCTCCAGCCACCCTATCACACCAGATGAACTTGCTGCTGCCCCAAGCCTCAACCGGCTATACCACATAACACACATGCTGCGTGTGATAAACAACATCATGTTTTATGCCCCTGATGACCTCACTGCACCAAGGCTTGTGGTGCCACACTGCCTAAGGGAATCTGCGGGTTAAAACCCATGCAAAGAGAAACACTCTGCCCCGCTGAGGCCAAGCCTCGCACACAAGTCACAGAAACGCAAGCAGAGATTGTGGCGAATCAGTGGCTCGTCAACACGCCCATCCGTACTGCCACACTGACCCATGACCAGCACGACACTGCCACCCGTGTCAGCCTGCCCAACCAGAGTATGTGGATTCAAGTGCCCAAAGGTGCCATCCTCCACCTCGGTGACCTGGCGCTGTACCCCCTTCCAAGTGAAGAGTACCAATCTGAGGTAGAAATGCCAGCCTTCTTCAGGGACCACAATCTCACCCTGGAACCTGAATTGGAACTGAGCATTGAGAAAGGGGGGCCCCAGACGATTGACATCACCCCAATCGACACAGCCCTCCAAGCACTGTCCCGGATGCCTGTCCAGAACACCTTTCCCGTCGCTCGATCCTGGACTTCTGCCGACACGGCACTTTGCCTTGCCACAGCAATCGGGTACACCCTAACACTCGGCCTTGCTTTTGTCCTGTTTAACAGAGTCAACGGGGTGCAAAGGTCCATGAACAGGTGCACAGCTGCCCTTCCTCGAACCTTCGGACGGAGCCACTGGAAGAGAGGGACCCAGGCGGAGACAACGCTGAACCTGACCAAGGTTAACTCCCACGCTGAGGATCCGAAGGCTGAGGAAAATTAGGATCCACCTGCCATCCGCCTGGCTGGCCAAGCAAACTAATACACACACACACACACAAACAAACACACACACACACACACATAAAGACCGTTACTCTATTATAGGAACCCTCAAATGCGATTAGCCCGAAATAATCTTTGCTCAGAAACCCTCTTCGTTGGAGACAACACCTTTCCAAGACCCTCAAGATTTTCCAGCAGTTTTTATCTTCAAGTAACTTTAGTCGCTGTGGACTTTTCCTTCGTCAGAAGAACCAGAAGTAAAAAACTTCCAGCTGACTCCTCACGAACTCATCAAAAGACCTCCGGTGTCTACCGCATCAGGACTCTTCTTCAGCAATCGAAACCAATGCAAGTAACCGCTTAAAATTATTTGTAAATATTTCCCTTTTTAGAGCTAATAAAAAAAACCTACAATGTTGTGTTCAATAAAACAAAATGTATATGAATTACAATTAATATGCAATAGAATTATTCTTACCTCCTGTGTTCCAAGCGTCACCACAATTGCTGCTCTCCGTGTTACTCTCAGTCAGACTCAGCAAGGCCTTTGCTACCCTTAGAACCACTTCATTCACAAAATCCCTCGGAAGGGCTGTGCAGTTCCTAATGGTCTCTGTCTTTTCTCTTGGTTGGAAGCCATTCACCCAGTCATTCGCAGGAGCTGAAATATTCTGTCCATTGTCATTAGGTCTATAATGGCCACTTTGATTGACATTCATACTGACCCCTGAGTTTGTGAATAAAGCCTCACGTCTCCTGATATAATCACTTCGCCGCTTCTCTACCAGGGCCTCTTCGGCCTCTCTGTATTTCCTTCCTTTGCCTATTATGCATACCTGCAAAAGAGATAGACACAGCAGAATGAGGCTCTCTACAGAGTTTCTGAATAGCGTGGCAAGTTTTAACCTTGTTTTCACATTAATTCATAAGCTGCATGAATTCATAAGTCACTGCATTTATGAGTCACTGAATCATTCATTCAGCATTCATTCAAAAAAGAAAATTTACTGTCAAATCATTGTTTATATGCAAGAAGCTGAGCTGACGGAGACTAGTTTATTCACATTATAAATGCTTTTGGCATTTAAACCATTCATGTTTCATATCATTATTGGGTGCTTTAATAATATAATTGCATATACAGTTTGTCATTATGTGATTAAGTAAACAAACTAGTGAATTTAACCAGCTCATAGAAAAGAACTGTCCAAAAGAACCAGTTTGCAGAAAAGAATCAGGTTTCCCTGTTTGCCTGAGGCTGTGGATTACAGGTAATAATGTATCCATATGCTTTTCGATCATTTTCATATGTTCCGGAACATTTCATAATTTCTTTGTTCCATTTCCTGCAGGCCGATTGTTTTGCTTCAAGACCTCAATATACTGTCATTTCATACTTACTCATTTTGTGAGGCAAACTAGCGACACAAAATTAATGCATGCTGAGATTGATTAGTATGGAGGACCGAGAGTACCACTTAAAAATAAAATGAAGAATCATTTTATTTTTTTACTAATTCAAACATAAAAATGTATATAAATAAATCACTTTTTAAATGGAAAAATGAATAGACATTTACATTTACATTTAGTCATTTAGCAGACGCTTTTATCCAATGCACAATGGAAGCAATTAAAATCAACAAAAGAGCAATGATATACAAGTGCTATAAGTCTCAGTTAGCTTAACGCAGTACACGTAGCAAGGGTATTTTTTTTAATTATATAATAAATAAAAAGAAAACAGATAGAATAGAAAAAGAATAGAGCAAGCTAGTGTTAGAGGTCTTTTTGCTTATGTTAACTGTATAATAAATGAAAGAAAAAAACAGATAGAATACAATAAGATTAGAAAGCAAGTGTTAGTTTTTTTTTTATAAGAAAACAAGCAGCAAATGAATAGAGTGCAAGTCTAAAAAAATAGAGAATGCTAGAGTTAGAGGGTCAAATAATGATGGAAGAGATGTGTCTTTAGCCAATTCTTGAAGATGGCTAAGGACTCAGCTGCTCTGATTGAGTTGGGCAGGTCATTCCACCAGGAGGGAACATTTAATTTAAAAGTCTGTAAACGTTATTTTGTGCTTCTTTGGGATGGCACAATAAAGCGACGTTCACTTGCAGAAGGCAAGCTTCTAGAGGGCACATAAGTCTGAAGTAATGAATTTAGGTAAAGGGGTGCAGAGCCAGTGGTGGTTTTGTAGGCAAACATCAATGCATTGAATTTTATGTGAGCAGCTATTGGTAGCCAGTGCAAATTGATAAACAGAGGTGTGACGTGCATTCTTGTTGGCTCATTAAAAATGAATTCTGCTGCCGCATTCTGGATTCATTTTTGCTTTCAGAAGCGAGATCGCGCTCACGCGGAGGAGCTTCAGCACGCGCAACATGAAAGCCCTGTTTAATTATGTAATTATGA